>NW_027620935.1:0-38809 GCF_964198595.1 Lampetra fluviatilis
GTGGTGTGGGGTGTGGTGGGGTGGGGTGGGTGGGGTGGGTGGAGTGGGGTGGGTGGATGGAGTGGGGTGGGGTAGGGTGGGTTGGGTGGGTGGAGTGGTGTGGGGTAGGGGTGGTGGGTGGGGTGGGGTGGTGTGGGGTGGGGGGGGGTGGGTGGGTGGGGTAGGGTGGAGTGGGTGGGGGGTGGATGGAGTGGGGTGGGGTAGGGTGGGTGGGGTGGGTGGAGTGGGGTGGGGGTGGGGTTGGTGGGTGGGTGAGTGGGGTAGGGTGGGTGGATGGAGTGGGGTGGGGTAGGGTGGGTGGGGTGGGGTGGGTGGGGTGGGGTGGGGTGGGGTGGGTGGAGTGGGGTGGGGTGGGGGTGGGGTTGGGTGGGTGGGTGAGTGGGGTAGGGTGGGTGGATGGAGTGGGGTGGGGTAGGGTGGGTGGGGTGGGTGGAGTGGGGTGGGGGTGGGGTAAGGTGGGTGGGGTGGGGTGGGTGGAGTGGGGTGGGGGTGGGGTTGGGTGGGTGGGTGAGTGGGGTAGGGTGGGTGGATGGAGTGGGGTGGGGTAGGGTGGGTGGGGTGGGGTGGGTGGGGTGGGGTGGGTGGAGTGGGGTGGGTAGGGTGGGTGGGGTGGGGTGGGTGGAGTGGGGTGGGTGGGGTAGGGTGGAGTGGGGTGGGGTAGGGTGGAGTGGGGTGGGGTGGAGTGGGGTGGGGTGGGGTGGAGTAGGGTGGGGAAGGGGTGGAGTGGGGTGAGTGGGGTGGGGTGGGTAGGTGGGGTGGGGTGGGTGGGTTGGGTGGGGTGGAGTAGGGTGGGGTGGGTGGGAGTGGGGTGGGTGGGGTGGGGTGGGGTGGTGGGGTGGGTGGAGTGGGGTGGGGGTGGGGTTGGGTGGGTGGGGTGGGGTGGGGTGGTGGGGGTGGGGTGGGTGGGTGGGGTGGAGTGGGGTGGGTGGAGTGGGGTGGGGGTGGGGTTGGGTGGGTGGAGTGGGGTGGGTGGAGTGGGGTGGGTGGGGTGGGGTGTGGTGGTGGGGTGGGTGGAGTGGTGTGGGGTGGGGTTGGGTGGGTGGTGGGGGTGGAGTGGGGTGGGTGGAGTGGGGTGGGTGGGGTGGGGTGGGGTGGTGGGGTGGGTGGAGTGGGGTGGGGGTGGGGTTGGGTGGGTGGGTGGGGTGGAGTGGGGTGGGTGGGGTGGGGTGGGGTGGTGGGGTGGGTGGAGTGGGGTGGGTGGGGTTGGGTGGGGTGGAGTGGGGTGGTGGGGTGGGTGGAGTGGGGTGGGGGTGGGGTTGGGTGGGTGGGTGGGGTGGGTGGAGTGGGGTGGGTGGAGTGGGGTGGGTGGGGTGGGGTGGGGTGGTGGGGTGGGTGGAGTGGGGTGGGTGGGGTTGGGTGGGGTGGAGTGGGGTGGTGGGGTGGGTGGAGTGGGGTGGGGGTGGGGTTGGGTGGGTGGGTGGGGTGGGTGGGGTTGGGTGGGGTGGGTGGGGTTGGGTGGGGTGGAGTGGGTGGGGGTGGGGTGGGTGGGTGGGGTGGAGTGGGTGGGGTGGGGTGGGGTGGGGTTGGGTGGGTGGGGTGGGTGGGGTGGAGTGGGGTAGGGTGGGTGGGGTGGGGTGGGTGGGGTGGGTGGGGTAGGGTGGAGTGGGGTGGGGTAGGGTGGAGTGGGGTGGGGTGGAGTGGGGTGGGGTGGGGTGGAGTAGGGTGGGGAAGGGGTGGAGTGGGGTGAGTGGGGTGGGGTGGGTAGGTGGGGTGGGGTGGGTGGGTTGGGTGGGGGTGGAGTAGGGTGGGGTGGGTGGAGTGGGGTGGGTGGGGTGGGGTGGTGGGGTGGGTGGAGTGGGGGTGGGGTTGGGTGGGTAGGGTGGGGTGGGGTGGTGGGGTGGGGTGGGTGGGTGGGGTGGAGTGGGGTGGGTGGAGTGGGGTGGGGGTGGGGTTGGGTGGGTGGAGTGGGGTGGGTGGAGTGGGGTGGGTGGGGTGGGGTGGGGTGGTGGGGTGGGTGGAGTGGGGTGGGGGTGGGGTTGGGTGGTGTGGGTGGGGTGGAGTGGTGGGGTGGAGTGGGGTGGGGTGGGATTGGGTGGGTGGGGTGGAGTGGGGTGGGTGGGGTGGGGTGGGGTGGTGGGGTGGGTGGAGTGGGGTGGGTGGGGTTGGGTGGGGTGGAGTGGGGTGGTGGGGTGGGTGGAGTGGGGTGGGGGTGGGATTGGGTGGGTGGGGTGGAGTGGGGTGGGTGGGGTGGGGTGGGGTGGTGGGGTGGGTGGGAGTGTGGGGGTGGGGTTGGGTGGGGTGGAGTGGGGTGGTGGGGTGGGTGGAGTGGGGTGGGGGTGGGGTTGGGTGGGTGGGTGGGGTGGGTGGAGTGGGGTGGTGGGGTGGGTGGAGTGGGGTGGGGGTGGGGTTGGGTGGGTGGGTGGGGTGGGTGGAGTGGGGTGGGGTTGGGTGGGTGGGTGGGGTGGGTGGGGTTGGGTGGGGTGGAGTGGGGTGGGGGTGGGGTTGGGTGGGTGGGTGGGGTGGGTGGGTGGGTGGGGTGGAGTGGGTGGGGTGGGGTGGGGTTGGGTGGGTGGGGTGGGTGGGGTGGAGTGGGTGGGGTGGGTGGGGTTGGGTGGGTGGGGTGGGATGGGGGTGGGTGGGGTAGGGTGGAGTGGGGTTTGGTGGGTGGGTGGGGTGGGTGGGGTGGAGTGGGGTGGGGGTGGGGTTGGGTGGGTGGGGTGGGGTGGGTGGGTGGGGTGGAGTGGGTGGGGTGGGGTTGGGTGGGTGGGGTGGGTGGGTGGGGTGGAGTGGGGTGGGGTGGGTGGGGTTGGGTGGGTGGGGTGGGATGGGGGTGGGTGGGGTAGGGTGGAGTGTGGTGGGGTGGGGTGGAGTGGAGTGGGCGGTGTGTGGGGAGTGGTGGTGCAACGGTTAGCGCTACGTCGCTTCCACCAGTGGCTGGCCTAGCGGTGCCTCGTAAAACATCGTAAAACGTCGTAAAACATCGCCACTGGGGAGACAAAGGCGGTCGGAGGGTGGTGCTGCCCACAATGATGATGACGATGATGATGATGACGATGACGACGACGATGATGACGACGATGATGATGACGACAATGATGATGACGATGATGATGACGACGATGACGACGATGATGATGACGACGATGATGATGACGATGATGACGATGATGATGATGACGACAATGACGACGATGATGATGATGACAATGATGATGACGATGATGATGACGACGATGACGACGATGATGATGACGACGATGATGATGACGATGATGACGACGATGATGATGACGACGATGACGACGATGATGATGACGACGATGACGACGATGATGATGACGATGATGATGACGATGATGATGACGACGATGACGACGATGATGATAACGATGATGACGACGATGATGATGACGACGATGACGACGATGATGATGACGATGATGACGACGATGATGATGACGATGATGACGACGATGATGATGACGACGATGACGACGATGATGATGACGACGATGACGACGATGATGATGACGATGATGATGACGATGATGATGACGACGATGACGACGATGATGATAACGATGATGACGACGATGATGATGACGACGATGACGACGATGATGATGACGATGATGACGACGATGATGATGACGATGATGACGACGATGATGATGACGACGATGACGACGATGATGATGACGATGATGATGACGATGATGATGACGACGATGACGACGATGATGATGATGACGACGATGACGACGACGATGACGACGATGATGATGACGACGATGACGACGACGATGATGACGATGATGATGACGACGATGACGACGACGATGATGACGATGATGATGACGATGACGATGACGACGATGATGATGACGACGATGATGACGATGATGATGACGACGATGACGACGATGATAATGACGACGACGACGACGCCGATGATGATGATAATGGTGATGACGACGATGACGACGACGATGACGACGACGATGATGACGATGATGATGACGATGATGATGACGATGATGATGACGATGATGATGATGACGATGATGATGACGATGATGACGATGATGATGACGACGATGATGATGATGATGACGACGATGATGACGATGATGATGACGATGATGATGACGACGATGATGACGATGATGATGATGACGATGATGATGACGATGATGACGATGATGATGACGACGATGACGACGATGATGATGACGACGATGACGACGATGATGATGACGACGATGACGACGATGATGATGACGACGATGATGACGATGATGATGATGACGATGATGATGACGACGATGATGATGACGATGATGACGATGATGATGATGACGATGATGATGACGACGATGACGACGATGATGATGACGACGATGACGACGATGATGATGACGACGATGACGACGACGATGATGACGATGATGATGACGATGATGATGACGACGATGACGATGACGATGATGACGATGATGACGACGATGATGATGACGACGATGACGACGACGATGATGACGATGATGACGACGACGATGATGACGATGATGATGACGACGATGACGACGACGATGATGACGATGATGATGACGACGATGATGACGATGATGATGACGATGATGATGACGATGATGATGACGACGATGACGACGACGATGATGACGATGATGATGACGACGATGACGACGATGATGATGACGACGATGACGACGACGATGATGACGATGATGATGACGACGATGACGACGACGATGATGACGATGATGATGACGACGATGACGACGATGATGATGACGACGATGACGACGACGATGATGACGACGATGATGATGACGACGATGACGACGATGATGATGACGACAATGACGACGACGATGATGACGACGACGATGACGATGATGATGACGACGATGACGACGATGATGATGACGATGATGACGACGATGACGACGATGACGACGATGATGACGACGATGATGACGATGATGATGACGACGATGACGACGATGATGATGACGACGATGATGACGACGATGACGACGATGACGACGATGACGACGATGATGACGACGATGACGACGATGACGACGATGACGACATTGACGATGACGACGACGACGACGACGGTGAGCGCCTCACCCAGGTTTCTTCTCGAACTTGAAGCCCTTGCGGCGCATGTAGCTGAACAGCAACAAGCAGGCGGCGATGTGAAGGATGAGAAGGCAGACCAACACGATCCACCACTTCGTGTTGTTTGGGGCTGTCGGGAGGGCAGGCACAGATCAATGACGTGACTTAACCGAAAGAACCAAATAATAATTCCTGCAGTCACGAAAGTTCTAAAATTAAGAGAGAATAAAAATTAACCCGTAAAAACAAAGTTTTTCACTATAAATCCTTTATATGCGTGGCGGCTGGAGTCCTCTCGTCCTCTGGCTTGAGATGGCTGCCACCTACGGGTCAGATGATTGTCTGGCAGCATTAAGCGATTGGTAATTAAATTTTTTGTTAAAAAATGTTTCCCTAAAAAGTGTAACATTTTGTGAAAAAAATTTTCACGAAAATTCATTGTCACGCACAACGCGTCTGTGTGCAAAATGTCAGCTCGATTGGATCACGGGAAGTGGGTTAAAAAACGAGCGAAAGATTTGCACGGTCCTAAGCAAGCAAGCAAACTTAATATAAAGGATTTAAAACATAAAACATAATAAAATACAATGGTAGGTTTTTACCCTTTTAACTGGTACAAAACTGACACCAAGGTGTCAGTTTTGTACCAGTTAAAAGGGTAAAAACCTACCATTATATTTTGCCACTGGTAAAAGAGATCTCATAGTATAATAAAATACAATTCTCACGACGTTTCGGCCGCAACGCAAGCAGCCGTCCTCAGGTGAAGAACAGGTCTGTCAAGTAGACAGAGACTGAATGTAAATGTAATCTCACCATTCAGACGCTGTCTTTCCGACAGACCTGTTCTTCACCTGAGGACGGCTGCTTGCGTTGTGGCCGAAACGTCGTGAGAATTGTATTTTAATATGTTTTATTTTTATTATTTTATTATTTCCCTTCTACGTGATGACTTTACCGAAAGAACCAATCATATGAATCCCTGCAGTCACGAAAGCTTTAAATCGAAAAAAAAGATGATGTTGCTTTCTCTACGCCCCTCCCTCTCTACGCCCCTCCCTCTCTACGCCCCTCCCTCTCTACGCCCCTCCCTCTCTACGCCCCTCCCTCTCTACGCCCCTCCCTCTCTACGCCCCTCCCTCTCTACGCCCCTCCCTCTCTACGCCCCTCCCTCTCTACGCCCCTCCCTCTCTACGCCCCTCCCTCTCTACGCCCCTCCCTCTCTACGCCCCTCCCTCTCTACGCCCCTCCCTCTCTACGCCCCTCCCTCTCTAAGCCCCTCCCTCTCTCTAAGCCCCTCCCTCTCTCTATGCCCCTCCCTCTCTACGCCCCTCCCTCTCTACGCCCCTCCCTCTCTATGCCCCTCCCTCTCTATGCCCCTCCCCTCTATGCCCCTCCCTCTCTCTACGCCCCTCCCTCTCTATGCCCCTCCCTCTCTATGCCCCTCCCTCTCTACGCCCCTCCCTCTCTACGCCCCTCCCTCTCTATGCCCCTCCCCCTCTCTACGCCCCTCCCCCTCTCTACGCCCCTCCCCCTCTCTACGCCCCTCCCCCTCTACGCCCCTCCCTCTCTATGCCCCTCCCTCTCTATGCCCCTCCCCCTCTCTACGCCCCTCCCCCTCTACGCCCCTCCCTCTCTATGCCCCTCCCCCTCTCTATGCCCCTCCCCCTCTATGCCCCTCCCCCTCTCTACGCCCCTCCCTCTCTACGCCCCTCCCCCTCTACGCCCCTCCCCCTCTATGCCCCTCCCTCTCTACGCCCCTCCCTCTCTATGCCCCTCCCCCTCTCTACGCCCCTCCCCCTCTACGCCCCTCCCTCTCTATGCCCCTCCCACTCTACGCCCCTCCCTCTCTCTATGCCCCTCCCTCTCTACGCCCCTCCCTCTCTCTATGCCCCTCCCTCTCTACGCCCCTCCCTCTCTACGCCCCTCCCTCTCTCTAGCCCCTCCCACTCTACGCCCCTCCCTCTCTCTATGCCCCTCCCACTCTACGCCCCTCCCTCTCTCTATGCCCCTCCCCTCTCTACGCCCCTCCCTCTCTACGCCCCTCCCTCTCTCTATGCCCCTCCCACTCTACGCCCCTCCCTCTCTCTATGCCCCTCCCTCTCTACGCCCCTCCCTCTCTCTATGCCCCTCCCCCTCTCTACGCCCCTCCCTCTCTATGCCCCTCCCCCTCTCTACGCCCCTCCCTCTCTCTACGCCCCTCCCTCTCTACGCCCCTCCCTCTCTACGCCCCTCCCTCTCTACGCCCCTCCCTCTCTCTACGCCCCTCCCTCTCTCTATGCCCCTCCCTCTCTCTATGCCCCTCCCTCTCTCTATGCCCCTCCCTCTCTACGCCCCTCCCTCTCTCTACGCCCCTCCCTCTCTACGCCCCTCCCTCTCTCTATGCCCCTCCCTCTCTCTATGCCCCTCCCTCTCTCTATGCCCCTCCCTCTCTACGCCCCTCCCTCTCTCTACGCCCCTCCCTCTCTACGCCCCTCCCTCTCTCTATGCCCCTCCCTCTCTCTATGCCCCTCCCTCTCTCTATGCCCCCTCCCTCTCTCTATGCCCCTCCCTCTCTACGCCCCTCCCTCTCTCTATGCCCCTCCCTCTCTCTACGCCCCTCCCTCTCTACGCCCCTCCCTCTCTCTATGCCCCTCCCTCTCTATGCCCCTCCCTCTCTATGCCCCTCCCTCTCTACGCCCCTCCCTCTCTACGCCCCTCCCTCTCTCTATGCCCCTCCCTCTCTATGCCCCTCCCCCTCTATGCCCCTCCCTCTCTATGCCCCTCCCTCTATGCCCCTCCCTCTCTATGCCCCTCCCTCTCTATGCCCCTCCCCCTCTATGCCCCTCCCTCTCTATGCCCCTCCCTCTCTATGCCCCTCCCCCTCTATGCCCCTCCCCCTCTCTACGCCCCTCCCTCTCTATGCCCCTCCCTCTCTATGCCCCTCCCTCTCTCTACGCCCCTCCCTCTCTATGCCCCTCCCTCTCTACGCCCCTCCCTCTCTACGCCCCTCCCTCTCTACGCCCCTCCCTCTCTATGCCCCTCCCTCTCTAAGCCCCTCCCTCTCTACGCCCCTCCCTCTCTACGCCCCTCCCCCTCTACGCCCCTCCCTCTCTAAGCCCCCTCCCTCTCTACGCCCCTCCCTCTCTATGCCCCTCCCTCTCTACGCCCCTCCCTCTCTACGCCCCCTCCCTCTCTACGCCCCTCCCCCTCTACGCCCCTCCCTCTCTATGCCCCTCCCTCTCTATGCCCCTCCCTCTCTACGCCCCTCCCTCTCTACGCCCCTCCCTCTCTACGCCCCTCCCCCTCTACGCCCCTCCCTCTCTATGCCCCTCCCTCTCTAAGCCCCTCCCTCTCTACGCCCCTCCCTCTCTAAGCCCCTCCCTCTCTACGCCCCTCCCTCTCTACGCCCCTCCCTCTCTACGCCCCTCCCTCTCTACGCCCCTCCCTCTCTACGCCCCTCCCTCTCTACGCCCCTCCCTCTCTATGCCCCTCCCTCTCTATGCCCCTCCCTCTCTATGCCCCTCCCTCTCTATGCCCCTCCCTCTCTAAGCCCCTCCCTCTCTCTAAGCCCCTCCCTCTCTATGCCCCTCCCTCTCTCTACGCCCCTCCCTCTCTATGCCCCTCCCTCTCTAAGCCCCTCCCTCTCTCTAAGCCCCTCCCTCTCTATGCCCCTCCCTCTCTCTACGCCCCTCCCTCTCTATGCCCCTCCCTCTCTCTATGCCCCTCCCTCTCTATGCCCCTCCCTCTCTAAGCCCCTCCCTCTCTCTATGCCCCTCCCTCTCTAAGCCCCCTCCCACTCTACGCCCCTCCCCCTCTCTACGCCCCTCCCTCTCTACGCCCCTCCCTCTCTACGCCCCTCCCACTCTACGCCCCTCCCCCTCTCTACGCCCCTCCCCCTCTCTACGCCCCTCCCTCTCTACGCCCCTCCCCCTCTCTACGCCCCTCCCCCTCTCTACGCCCCTCCCACTCTACGCCCCTCCCCCTCTCTACGCCCCTCCCCCTCTCTACGCCCCCTCCCTCTCTATGCCCCTCCCACTCTACGCCCCTCCCCCTCTCTACGCCCCTCCCCCTCTCTACGCCCCTCCCTCTCTATGCCCCTCCCTCTCTATGCCCCTCCCTCTCTAAGCCCCTCCCTCTCTCTACGCCCCTCCCTCTCTACGCCCCTCCCTCTCTATGCCCCTCCCTCTCTACGCCCCTCCCCCTCTCTACGCCCCTCCCTCTCTACGCCCCTCCCTCTCTAAGCCCCTCCCTCTCTCTAAGCCCCTCCCTCTCTACGCCCCTCCCCTCTCTAAGCCCCTCCCTCTCTCTATGCCCCTCCCCCTCTCTAAGCCCCTCCCTCTCTCTATGCCCCTCCCTCTCTATGCCCCTCCCTCTCTCTAAGCCCCTCCCTCTCTAAGCCCCTCCCTCTCTCTAAGCCCCTCCCTCTCTAAGCCCCTCCCTCTCTCTACGCCCCTCCCTCTCTACGCCCCTCCCTCTCTACGCCCCTCCCCCTCTCTAAGCCCCTCCCTCTCTCTATGCCCCTCCCTCTCTACGCCCCTCCCCCTCTCTAAGCCCCTCCCTCTCTCTACGCCCCTCCCTCTCTAAGCCCCTCCCCCTCTCTACGCCCCTCCCTCTCTCTATGCCCCTCCCTCTCTACGCCCCTCCCTCTCTACGCCCCTCCCCCTCTCTAAGCCCCTCCCTCTCTCTACGCCCCTCCCTCTCTAAGCCCCTCCCCCTCTCTACGCCCCTCCCCCTCTCTAAGCCCCTCCCTCTCTACGCCCCTCCCTCTCTCTATGCCCCTCCCTCTCTACGCCCCTCCCTCTCTACGCCCCTCCCTCTCTAAGCCCCTCCCTCTCTACGCCCCTCCCCCTCTCTACGCCCCTCCCCCTCTCTACGCCCCTCCCCCTCTCTACGCCCCTCCCCCTCTCTACGCCCCTCCCTCTCTACGCCCCTCCCCCTCTCTACGCCCCTCCCCCCTCTCTACGCCCCTCCCTCTCTATGCCCCTCCCCCTCTCTACGCCCCTCCCTCTCTCTACGCCCTTCCCTCTCTATGCCCCTCCCCCTCTCTACGCCCCTCCCTCTCTAAGCCCCTCCCTCTCTACGCCCCTCCCCCTCTCTACGCCCCTCCCCCTCTCTACGCCCCTCCCCCTCTCTACGCCCCTCCCTCTCTACGCCCCTCCCCCTCTCTACGCCCCTCCCCCTCTCTACGCCCCTCCCTCTCTATGCCCCTCCCCCTCTCTACGCCCCTCCCTCTCTCTACGCCCCTCCCCCTCTCTACGCCCCTCCCTCTCTATGCCCCTCCCCCTCTCTACGCCCCTCCCCCTCTCTACGCCCCTCCCTCTCTATGCCCCTCCCCCTCTCTACGCCCCTCCCTCTCTATGCCCCTCCCCCTCTCTACGCCCCTCCCTCTCTAAGCCCCTCCCTCTCTACGCCCCTCCCTCTCTACGCCCCTCCCTCTCTACGCCCCTCCCCCTCTCTACGCCCCTCCCTCTCTACGCCCCTCCCTCTCTCTACGCCCCTCCCCCTCTCTACGCCCCTCCCTCTCTACGCCCCTCCCCCTCTCTACGCCCCTCCCCCTCTCTACGCCCCTCCCTCTCTATGCCCCTCCCCCTCTCTACGCCCCTCCCTCTCTACGCCCCTCCCCCTCTCTACGCCCCTCCCCCTCTCTACGCCCCTCCCTCTCTATGCCCCTCCCCCTCTCTACGCCCCTCCCTCTCTATGCCCCTCCCTCTCTCTATGCCCCTCCCCCTCTCTACGCCCCTCCCTCTCTACGCCCCTCCCCCTCTCTACGCCCCTCCCCCTCTCTACGCCCCTCCCTCTCTCTACGCCCCTCCCCCTCTCTAAGCCCCTCCCCCTCTCTATGCCCCTCCCTCTCTAAGCCCCTCCCTCTCTCTAAGCCCCTCCCTCTCTCTACGCCCCTCCCTCTCTAAGCCCCTCCCTCTCTCTAAGCCCCTCCCTCTCTCTACGCCCCTCCCCCTCTCTATGCCCCTCCCTCTCTAAGCCCCTCCCTCTCTCTAAGCCCCTCCCTCTCTCTAAGCCCCGCCCTTTCAAGTGGGAAGCGTTTCATTCATGGGCGGTTAGTGGTCGCAAGAGATGTAGCGATTTCTAATCGAGTGCATCTTTTAAAAACACCCCGTGTATCTATTTTGTAATATTTGACACTGAAATCAAGCAAAGCAGCTATGCGATGTAGTGTATAATGTACCACACACACACTTAACATTTGACACTGAAATCAAGTAAAGCGACTATGCAATGTAGTGTATAATGTACCACACACACATAACATTTGACACTGAAATCAAGCAAAGCGGCTATGCAATGTAGTGTATAATGTACCACACACACACACTTAACATTTGACACTGAAATCAAGCAAAGCGACTATGCAATGTAGTGTATAATGTACCACACACACACACTTAACATTTGACACTGAAATCAAGCAAAGCGACTATGCAATGTAGTGTATAATGTACCACACACACACACTTAACATTTGACACTGAAATCAAGCAAAGCGACTATGCAATGTAGTGTATAATGTACCACACACACACACATAACATTTGACACTGAAATCAAGCAAAGCGGCTATGCAATGTAGTGTATAATGTACCACACACACACTTAAAACATTTGACACTGAAATCAAGCAAAGCGGCTATGCAATGTAGCAGAGGTGGGACAAAGTCATTGTTATGCAAGTCCAAGTCGAGTCGCAAGTCATCAAATTCATGACTCGAGTCTGACTCGAGTCCAAGTCACATGACTCGAGTCCACACCTCTGCAATGTAGTGTATAATGTACCACACACACACATATAACATTTGACGCTGAAATCAAGCAAAGCGACTATGCAATGCAGTGTATAATGTACCACACACACACACATATAACATTTGACACTGAAATCAAGCAAAGCGGCTATGGATATTAGCGCCATCCCCTTACCGCGGTCATCGTGTGGAGGTACATTGCTGGGACCGTTACCTAAAGATGAGCGGGGCCATGCAAGAAAGACACCTTCAGTCAAACAACTTTGGGGCGTACGGGTCAAAGTTCGAAGTCTGTGAGGCTCTGTGTGAGTCTGTGGGTCTCTATGTGAGGCGATGGGTCTCTGTGTGAGTCTGTGGGTCTCTGTGTGGGTCTCTGTGTGAGTCTATGGGTCTCTGTGTGAGTCTGTGGGTCTCTATGTGAGGCGATGGGTCTCTGTGTGAGTCTGTGGGTCTCTGTGTGAGTCTGTGGGTCTCTGTGTGAGTCTATGGGTCTCTGTGTGAGTCTATGGGTCTATGTGAGAGTCTATGGGACTCTGTGTGAGTCTATGGGTCTCTGTGTGAGTCTATGGGTCTCTGTGTGAGTCTGTGGGTCTCTGTGTGAGTCTATGGGTCTCTGTGTGAGTCTATGGGTCTATGTGAGAGTCTATGGGACTCTGTGTGAGTATGTGGGTCTCAGTGTGAGGCTATGGGTCTCTGTGTGAGTCTATGGGTCTCTGTGTGAGTCTATGGGACTCTGTGTGAGTCTATGGGTCTCTGTGTGAGTCTATGGGTCTCTGTGTGAGTCTGTGGGTATCTGTGTGAGCCTGTGGGTCTCTGTGTGAGGCTATGGGTCTCTGTGTGAGTCTGTGGGTCTCTGTGTGAGTCTATGGGTCTATGTGAAAGTTTATGGGGCTCTGCGTGAGTCTGTGGGTCTCTGTGTGAGTCTGTGGGTCTCTGTGTGAGTCTATGGGTCTCTGTGTGAGTCTATGGGTCTATGTGAAAGTTTATGGGGCTCTGCGTGAGTCTGTGGGTCTCTGTGTGAGTCTGTGGGTCTCTGTGTGAGTCTGTGGGTCTCTGTGTGAGGCTATGGGTCTCTGTGTGAGTCTGTGGGTCTCTGTGTGAGTCTATGGGTCTATGTGAAAGTTTATGGGGCTCTGCGTGAGTCTGTGGGTCTCTGTGTGAGTCTGTGGGTGAGTGAGTGAGTGAGTGGGCGGATGAGCAAGTGGGTTAATTAGTGAGCGAGTAAGTGGGTGGTGGTGGTGCTGGTGGTGGTGGTGGCAGCAGCGGTGGCGGTGGTGGTGGCAGTGGTGTTAGTGTTGGTGGCGGTGTTGGTGGTGGTAGTGGTGGTGGCGGCGGTGGCAGCAGCGGTGGCGGTGTAGTGGGTGTGGTGGCGGCAGTGGTGTTGGTGGTGGTGGCGGTGGTAGTGGTGGTGTTGGCGGTGGTGTTGGTGGTGGCGGTGGTGGCGGTGGTGGTGGCAGTAGTGGTAGTGGTGGCGGTGGTAGCGGTGGTGTAGTGGTGGTGGTGGTGTTGGTGATGGCGGTGGTAGCGATGGTGGCAGAAGTGGTGTTGGTGGCGATAGTCGCCGCGCCATCCAAACAAAACAAATTTCGCCAGCGACAGCCACCCCCGTACCTTCTGTCGGCAAGCCCCCTCCACCGCCGCCGCTCACCGTCACCACGCCGCTCACCGTCACACCACCAACACCACCACCACCACCACCGCCGGTCACTACCGCGGTCGTTGTCCGCGTCTCCACCGTCACGTGCACGTTCACCATGAGCACCGTGCCGGTATCGCCCAGAACCTCGCACTTGTAGCCGCCCGAATCGGCCGCTGACGCGTTCAGCAGGACGGCGGACGCGTTCCGTCGGACCAGGTCGCCGACCCATTTCACCTTGGGGTCCTTCTGCCCGTTTATCGGGAAACTCGGGGTGTAGTAGAACAGCTGGCGGAGACACACGTGACGGGGGGGCGATGATGCGAGCCCGTTGCCACGTGACGCGCGTGACGTCGTCGCGATGGCAACGCACGTGGCCGTGATGTCACGTGGTGGGCCGCCGCGCGGATGGACGCACCGTCTGGTGCACTACCGCACGGATGAACGCACCGTCTGGTGTACTACCGCACGGATGAACGCACCATCTGGTGTGCTACCGCACGGATGAACGCACCGTCTGGTGTACTACCGCACGGATGAACGCACCGTCTGGTGTACTACCGCACGGATGAACGCACCGTCTGGTGTACTACCGCACGGATGAACGCACCGTCTGGTGTACTACCGCACGGATGAACGCACCGTCTGGTGTGCTACCGCACGGATGAACGCACCGTCTGGTGTACTACCGCACGGATGAACGCACCGTCTGGTGTACTACCGCGCGGATGAACGCACCGTCTGGTGTACTACCGCACGGATGAATGCACCGTCTGGTGTACTACCTTACGGATGAATGCACCGTCTGGTGTACTACCGCACGGATGAACGCACCGTCTGTTGTACTACCGCACGGATGAATGCACCATCTGGTGTACTACCGCACGGATGAATGCACCGTCTGCTGTACTACCGCACGGATGAATGCACCGTCTGCTGTACTACCGCACGGATGAACGCACCGTCTGGTGTACTACCGCACGGATGAACGCACCGTCTGGTGTACTACCGCACGGATGAACGCACCGTCTGCTGTACTACCGCACGGATGAACGCACCGTCTGCTGTACTACCGCACGGATGAACGCACCGTCTGCTGTACTACCGCACGGATGAACGCACCGTCTGCTGTACTACCGCTCGGATGAACGCACCGTCTGCTGTACTACCGCTCGGATGAACGCACCGTCTGCTGTACTACCGCACGGATGAACGCACCGTCTGCTGTACTACCGCACGGATGAACGCACCGTCTGCTGTACTACCGCACGGATGAACGCACCGTCTGCTGTACTACAGCATGGATGAACGCACCGTCTGCTGTACTACCACACAGATGAATGCACCGTCTGGTGTACTACCGCACGGATGAACGCACCGTCTGGTGTACTACCACACAGATGAATGCACCGTCTGGTGTACTACCGCACGGATGAACGCACCGTCTGCTGTACTACAGCACGGATGAACGCACCGTCTGGTGTACTACCGCACGGATGAACGCACCGTCTGCTGTACTACCGCACGGATGAACGCACCGTCTGTTGTACTACAGCACGGATGAACGCACCGTCTGCTGTACTACCGCACGGATGAACGCACCATCTGGTGTACTACCGCACGGATGAACGCACCGTCTGGTGTACTACCGCATGGATGAACGCACCGTCTGCTGTACTACCGCACGGATGAACGCACCGTCTGCTGTACTACCGCACGGATGAACGCACCGTCTGCTGTACTACCGCTCGGATGAACGCACCGTCTGTTGTACTACCGCTCGGATGAACGCACCGTCTGTTGTACTACCGCTCGGATGAACGCACCGTCTGCTGTACTACCGCACGGATGAATGCACCGTCTGTTGTACTACCGCATGGATGGACGCACCGTCTGCTGTACTACCGCACGGATGAATGCACCGTCTGGTGTACTACCGCTCGGATGAACGCACCGTCTGGTGTACTACCGCTCGGATGAACGCACCGTCTGGTGTACTACCGCTCGGATGAACGCACCGTCTGGTGTACTACCGCTCGGATGAACGCACCGTCTGGTGTACTACCGCTCGGATGAACGCACCGTCTGGTGTACTACCGCTCGGATGAACGCACCGTCTGGTGTACTACCGCTCGGATGAACGCACCATTTTCGTGTTCTTCTCCCACTTCACGCTGTCCAATTCTCCTCCCGCGGGCACTTTGCACGGCAGAAGAATGTTGTCTCCCACGAAACCGTTGACGTCCACGTTGACCTGCGGGATGACCTCTCGCTCTGGGAGCAACCGAAAAAAAGAGGAGAGAGAGGCGCGGGGTAGACTGATTACCTTTCAACTCTTTTTTTATTTTACCCCTATTGAACTGTGGTGAAGAACCAGTGGCATGTAGATCTGCAGAACTTGAAGAACCACCACTGGTTCTTCAAGTTCTGCAGATCTACATGCCACTGTTTCTTCGCGTTCTGCAGATGTAGATGCCAACATCTACATCTGCAGAACGCGAAGAACCAGTGGCATCTACATCTACAGAACGTGAAGAACCAGTGGCATCTACATCTGCAGAATGTGAAGAACCAGTGGCATCTACATCTGCAGAACGTGAATAACCAGTGGCATCTACATCTGCAGAACATGAAGAACCAGTGGCATCTACATCTGCAGAATGTGAAGAACCAGTGGCATCTACATCTGCAGAACGTGAAGAACCAGTGGCATCTACATCTGCAGAACGTGAAGAACCAGTGGCATCTACATCTACAGAACGTGAAGAACCAGTGGCATCTACATCTGCAGAATGTGAAGAACCAGTGGCATCTACTTCTGCAGAACGTGAAGAACCAGTGGCATCTACATCTGCAGAACGTGAAGAACCAGTGGCATCTACAGAACGTGAAGAACCAGTGGCATCTACATCTGCAGAACGTGAAGAACCAGTGGCATCTACATCTGCAGAACGTGAAGAACCAGTGGCATCTACATCTGCAGAACGTGAAGAATCAGTGGCATCTACATCTGCAGAACGTGAAGAACCGGTGGCATCTACATCTGCAGAACGTGAAGAACCAGTGGCATCTACATCTGCAGAACGTGAAGAACCAGTGGCATCTACATCTGCAGAACGTGAAGAACCAGTGGCATCTACATCTGCAGAACGTGAAGAACCAGTGGCATCTACATCTGCAGAACGTGAAGAACCAGTGGCATCTACATCTGCAGAACGTGAAGAACAAGTGGCATCTACATCTGCAGAACGTGAAGAACCAGTGGCATCTACATCTGCAGAACGTGAAGAACCAGTGGCATCTACATCTGCAGAACGTGAAGAATCAGTGGCATCTAAATCTGCAGAACGTGAAGAACCGGTGGCATCTACATCTGCAGAACGTGAAGAACCAGTGGCATCTACATCTGCAGAACGTGAAGAACCAGTGGCATCTACATCTGCAGAACGTGAAGAACCAGTGGCATCTACATCTGCAGAACGTGAAGAACCAGTGGCATCTACATCTGCAGAACGTGAATAACCAGTGGCATCTACATCTGCAGAATGTGAAGAACCAGTGGCATCTACATCTGCAGAACGTGAAGAACCAGTGGCATCTACTTCTGCAGAATGTAAAGAACCAGTGGCATCTACAGAGACTCACAGAAACTCACCGAAACCCACAGAGACTCACAGAGACCCACAGAGACCCACAGAGACTCACAGAGACCCACAGAGACCCACAGAGACTCACAGAGACACCAACAGAGGAGACACACGCTTGCCCGCTCCCTTACTCTGGTTGCGATGGACCCGTAGCTCGATGATGCGCTCCCAGACGAGAATGACCCCCTTGTAGATCTTGCAGCGATATCGTCCCACGTCCGACATCCTCGCGCGGATGATCCTCAGCGCGGCGTTCCCGATGCTCGCATTGCCCCGCCACTCCACGTTCCCGTCCTTTGTAATCTCACCACCTGACAGCTTCAGGATCTGCTCTCGTGGGCGGTAGGGAGGGGGGGGGGGTGGTGGTTGTGGGGGAAGTGGTGGTGATCTCCTGCACCTAGTCTGGCACCGCTGGGGCATCTGCTCAGTCATCTCAGTCGACCGCCCAGGGCAACTTCCGGGTCTGTTCCGTGATCTCCTGCACCTAGCCTGGCACCGCTGGGGCATCTGCCCAGTCATCTCAGTCGATCGCATGGAAACTGCTGGGTCTGTCCCGTGACCTCCTGCACCTAGCCTGGCACCGCTGGGGCATCTGCTCAGTCATCTCAGTCAATCGCATGGAAACTGCTGGGTCTGTCGCGTGACCTCCTGCACCTAGCCTGGCACCGCTGGTGCATCTACCCAGTCATCTCAGTCGACCCCCCAGGGCACCTGCTGGGTCTGTCCCGTGACCTCCTGCACCTAGCCTGGCACCGCTGGGGCATCTGCCCAGTCATCTCAGTCGACCGCATGGAAACTGCTGGGTCTGTCCCGTGATCTCCTGCACCTAGCCTGGCACCGCTGGGGCATCTGCTCAGTCATCTCAGTCGATCGCATGGAAACTGCTGGGTCTGTCGCGTGACCTCCTGCACCTAGCCTGGCACAGCTGGGGCATCTGCTCAGTCATCTCAGTCGATCGCATGGAAACTGCTGGGTCTGTCCCGTGATCTCCTGCACCTAGCCTGGCACCGCTGGGGCATCTGCCCAGTCATCTCAGTCTACCCCCAGGGCACCTGCTGGGTCTGTCGCGTGACCTCTTGCACCTAGCCTGGCACAGTGTAGTGTGTAGTAGTGTATAGTAGTGCATAGTGTAGTAGTGTATAGACCGAGCGCGTCTAGAGGATGATAGGGTTATGCGATGGGGTCTGGCTTTACAGCTGTCCAACTACCATATTCGAGTTTTGAAGGGAAGCGAAAACATCATAGCAGATTTCCTGAGTCAACGCAAAACCTCGGCTCCATCAACTGAGAACGTGATTCTATTGTACTCCGTGTATGAGTCAATGGAGCGTTGACTTCCCCCGGGGGAAAGACACTATAGCGGGTACAATGCATCATTGTTCACAAGCGAGGTTTTCAGCAACTGTAATCTTCTATTTTCTATATATATAAAAGGGAAATTTGTGAACATGTGTCTGTTCGAAATGTTTAGCGGACTTCCCAAAGTATAAAAATAGACTTTTGTATTTTTTGGGGAGGGGGGAAGGCACAATAATGGATATATTTTGCACGGCAAGTGAGCGGTGACGTCACATCTGTGATGTCACCCGCGTGCGGAAGCGTAACGCAGTGTGCCTGATGACGTCCCGCAGTGTGCCTGATGACGTCACAGCACGCTGCTAGGAATGAGCCTTTGTTGTGTAAATTCGGTGCGGATTATGTAAAGGTGCGTGTAAATGGGACTGAGCCTTTTGTTATGTAGAGGTGGTGCGGCTGAAATCGCTGCCAGGAAATGAGTCTTTGTTGTGTAGAATGGTTGACTGAGCCTTTTGTTATGTAGAGATGATGCGGCTGAAATCGCTGCCAGGAAATGAGTCTTTGTTGTGTAGAATGGTTGACTGAGCCTTTTGTTATGTAGAGATGATGCGGCTGAAATCGCTGCCAGGAAATGAGTCTTTGTCGTGTAGAATGGTTGACTGAGCCTTTTGTTATGTAGAGATGGTACGGCTGAAATCGCTGCCAGGAAATGAGTCTTTGTTGTGTAGAATGGTTGACTGAGCCTTTTGTTATGTAGAGGTGGTGCGGCTGAAATCGCTGCCAGGAAATGAGTCTTTGTTGTGTAGAATGGTTGACTGAGCCTTTTGTTATGTAGAGGTGGTGCGGCTGAAATCGCTGCCAGGAAATGAGTCTTTGTTGTGTAGAATGGTTGACTGAGCCTTTTGTTATGTAGAGGTGGTGCGGCTGAAATCGCTGCCAGAAAATGAGTCTTTGTTGTGTAGAATGGTTGACTGCGCCTTTTGTTATGTAGAGGTGGTGCGGCTGAAATCGCTGCCAGGAAATGAGTCTTTGTTGTGTAGAATGGTTGACTGAGCCTTTTGTTATGTAGAGGTGGTGCGGCTGAAATCGCTGCCAGGAAATGAGTTTTTGTTGTGTAGAATGGTTGACTGAGCCTTTTGTTATGTAGAGGTGGTGCGGCTGAAATCGCTGCCAGGAAATGAGTCTTTGTTGTGTAGAATGGTTGACTGAGCCTTTTGTTATGTAGAGGTGGTGCGGCTGAAATCGCTGCCAGGAAATGAGTTTTTGTTGTGTAGAATGGTTGACTGAGCCTTTTGTTATGTAGAGGTGGTGCGGCTGAAATCGCTGCCAGGAAATGAGTCTTTGTCGTGTAGAATGGTTGACTGAGCCTTTTGTTATGTAGAGATGGTACGGCTGAAATCGCTGCCAGGAAATGAGTCTTTGTCGTGTAGAATGGTTGACTGAGCCTTTTGTTATGTAGAAGTGGTGCGGCTGAAATCGCTGCCAGGAAATGAGTCTTTGTCGTGTAGAATGGTTGACTGAGCCTTTTGTTATGTAGAGGTGGTGCGGCTGAAATCACTGCCAGGAAATGAGTCTTTGTCGCGTAGAATGGTTGACTGACCCTTTTGTTATGTAGAGGTGGTGCGGCTGAAATCGCTGCCAGGAAATGAGTCTTTGTCGCGTAGAATGGTTGACTGACCCTTTTGTTATGTAGAGGTGGCGCGGCTGAAATCGCTGCCAGGAAATGAGTCTTTGTTGTGTAGAATGGTTGACTGAGCCTTTTGTTGTGTAGGGGTGGTGCGGCTGAAATCGCTGCCAGGAAATGAGTCTTTGTTGTGTAGAATGGTTGACTGAGCCTTTTGTTATGTAGAGGTGGTGCGGCTGAAATCGCTGCCAGGAAATGAGTCTTTGTTGTGTAGAATGGTTGACTGAGCCTTTTGTTATGTAGAGGTGGTGCGGCTGAAATCGCTGCCAGGAAATGAGTCTTTGTTGTGTAGAATGGTTGACTGAGCCTTTTGTTATGTAGAGGTGGTACGGCTGAAATCGCTGCCAGGAAATGAGTCTTTGTTGTGTAGAATGGTTGACTGAGCCTTTTGTTATGTAGAGGTGGTGCGGCTGAAATCGCTGCCAGGAAATGAGTCTTTGTTGTGTAGAATGGTTGACTGAGCCTTTTGTTATGTAGAGGTGGTGCGGCTGAAATCGCTGCCAGGAATGCTCCAAATATGTGTAGTTAAATCTTTTTCTTAACAGCGTGCTTCAGCCGCACCGAACCTCACAAAAATAATATCCAGGGCCTACCTTGGCTCCTCTCTCACTTGATACAGCTATCGTGAGCTGTGACGGTTCCACCTGAAGACGGAAGCTTGTGTTGCCTCCGAAACGTCGTGATTTTTATTTTATTTTACTTTTATTAATTTTTATTGTAATTTTTTACCTACGTGACTTAACCGGTAAAACCTAAGAATATAGTGTAGTAGTGTTTAGCAGTGTGTAGTGTACTAGTACTGGAGTCTTGTCGTCAACACTCGGGCAGGACCAGGGGGACTGCGGAACCGAGGGACCGGGACAAATATCGCCACTTACCCTCCTATTGGCAAATGAGGTTCCAATGGTGTCAATGCTTTCACCCCGAGCTCTCATACTCTGATGGTGCATTGTCTTTGAGTTGTGGGCCTTTTGGCGTCATCTGGTCCAACACCATGTGAGTCTAGGCTCTACGGAAAGCTGTCTCGGGTGTGGACCAATCAACTTCAAGGACAGTGCATACATCATCAGAGTTATGTTTTTTGTTTGCATTATGACTGCAGGTATTGTGGTCTATGCAAACATGACTCCTTGTAAAAAAAAAAGGTGTCAGTTTTATTGCCAGATAGAAGGGTAAAAAAACCATTATCATATTTTTTTCTACTGGCAAAGGAGGTTCCAATGGTGTAAATTCTTACCCCGAGCTCTCATACTCTGATGGTGCATTGTCTTTGAGTTGTGCGCCTTTTGGCGTCATCTGGTCCAACACCATGTGAGACTAGGCTCTAGGAAAAGCTGTCTCGGGTGTGGACCAATCAACTTCAAGGACAGTGCATACATTATCAGAGTTATGTTTTTTTGTTTTAGTATTTTTTGCATTATGACCGCAGGTATTGTGGTCTATGTAAACATGACTCCTTGTAAAAAAAGGTGTCAGTTTTGTTGCCAGATAGAAGGGTAAAAAACCCATTATCACTCACCCTCCTGTCGACAGTCGATTCAGGCGAAGTGAACACCCAGAAGACGCTGAGGCTCTCCGTAGGAGGAAAGTTGCAGTCGAGCGTGACGCTGTGGTCAGCGTGAACTTCTTTGGAGAGGATTTGAGCGGCGGTTCGCGAGGCTTCAGGGTGACCAGCAACGACAGAGAGACACACACCATGTTCATCACACAGACACACACCACGTACAACAACAACAACCGCCATTCGCTGCTAAGTGGCGGTGACGTCACCACGACGCTTGTGCCAGGCCATGTGCACGTTGAGGCCACGTGAAGTGTCGAACGCCCGCTGGCAGGAGGTCACGTGGCAGACCCAGCAGGTGTCACGGGTCGACTGACATTGTCGATCACTGCTACAACGCGGTGGGCTCTCATGAGATTGTCTTTTCTGAGACCAAGGTGCTCTGCAAACCTTCTGGCTACCATCAAAGGTTTGTACACGAAGCCATCCAGATATACAAACACAGACATCATTTCAACCGTGATGATGGGTACAAACTGAGTCATCATCGGAAAGATGTTATTAACCGTGCAAAAAAGATTTAACGACTCATATTTGGACCATCTTATTTGACAGGCACTATTCTACTTTACCGAGTGTTTACATCCCCAGCGTTTAACAGTGCTGCCTTTTTGTATTTGGATTGTCAGCCAACACCGGTTACAACCCTACCTATTGTTCTCTTTTAGCCCCGCCCACCCCCCCAACACGTTCCATTCATTGGCTACCACATTCAGATAAGCCCCTCCCCCTTAACTTGTATTTAAGAGCTTGTCTCTTGGAATCCCTGCCTCACTTGATACAGTAAATTTTAGCTGTGACGGTCCCACCTGATGACGGAGACTTGTGTTGCCTCCGAAACGTCGTCGTGATTTGTTATTTTGTTTCTTATTATTTATTTCTAGAATTTTTATTTATCATTATTTATTTTTACCTACGTGACTCTACCGAAAAAACCTAAGTGTATGAATGTGACATCAGTGCAGGACCGCTCTTTCCTGAAACCACATTGGGGCTCCGCAAGCCTCCCCTCAGCGTGCCTGGCAAGGCGATGTTGAATAACACTGGTCAACACACTTTTTCTGGCATAAGGTATTCCAACGGTAATTTTGGGGGGTGCTGATTCCAAATCTGCCGTCAGTTTTTGTCTATCACATCGGGTTTTTGAGATATCAAATATTGCATTTTCAATAAAAACTGCAGAAGAAAAATATTAAATAAATGTGGATATCTACATAAAATTATATTGTAAACACACTATCCTAAAAACACAGCACCGTATTTTAACACTAAAGCAGTCACTGACTCGCAACAACTTGCAATCATAAGTGACAGAGTTAATTTCGGGTAAAATCAATGAAAATGGGGTATGCCGATAGCATAAATATGAGATGTGATGGAGCAAATCTGAGATCAGATTTGGAATCAGCACCCTGTGAAATTAGTCTAGAACAGCTGCAAAAGTCCAGGCCAGAAAAAAATGCTTTTTTTTGTTGACCAGTGTAATCCTTGCCAGGACCTTTCCCAGCACACTGCAGAGTGAGATGCCCCTGTAGTTGTTACAGTCTGTGCGGTCACCCTTCTTAAAAGAGGGGGACCACCAGGGCATCCTTCCAATCCCGCGGAACCCGTCCAGTGGTCAAGACTGTTGTTATGATGTCATATAGGGCAGTCTGTGCACAAACACCACCCCCTCCCTCAGCATTTCGCTTGGGAGATCATCTCTGCCCGGTGCCTTTCCTGGTCTCAGACTCTGGATCGCCCTCAGTACTTCCTCAACAGATGGCACCTCAGCCAGCCACTCACAGGGGGTGACTTCTTCCACCAATATTTGAGGCACCGCAGCCTCAGCAGGGTCATCCCCACTTGGCCCCATGATGTTTTCAAGGCTGACAGATCACCTTTCTTTCCTCTAATGATGGTGAAAGCTGTGGCACTGCAAGCTACATTTTTGATGGAATGAATTAGCGATTTGTGATCGCAGGCCACTGAGGCAGATTCCAACTCCTCAGATCCACAGACTCACACAGTGAGTCACACAGAGACCCACAGACTCACACAGTGAGTCACACAGAGCCCTACATACTCACACAGAGACCCACAGACTCACACAAAGACCCATAGACTCACACAGAGACCCACAGACTCACACAGAGACCCACACCCTCACACAGAGACCCCCAGACTCACACAGAGACCCATAGACTCACACAGAGACCCACAAACTCACACAGACACACCACAGAC
The DNA here is from genome assembly GCF_964198595.1 of Lampetra fluviatilis. Taxonomy (NCBI): domain Eukaryota; kingdom Metazoa; phylum Chordata; class Hyperoartia; order Petromyzontiformes; family Petromyzontidae; genus Lampetra; species Lampetra fluviatilis. The sequence continues at coordinate 23,882 of NW_027620935.1, forward strand.
TCACACAGAAACCCAGAGACTCACACAGACACACCACAGACTCACACAGACACCCCGAGACTCACACAGAGACCCCCAGACTCACACAGAGACCCACAGACTCACACAGACACACCACAGACTCACACACAGACCCATAGACTCACACAGCGACCCATAGACTCACACAGAGACCCATAGACTCACTCACACAGAGACCCCCAGACTCACACAGACACACCACAGACTCACACAGAGACCCCCAGACTCACACAGACACACCACAGACTCACACAGAGACCCCCAGACTCACACAGACACACCACAGACTCACACAGAGACCCCCAGACTCACACAGACACACCACAGACTCACACAGAGACCCACAGACTCACACAGACACACCACAGACTCACACAGAGACCCACAGACTCACACAGACACACCACAGACTCACACAGAGACCCACAGACTCACACAGACACACCACAGACTCACACAGAGACCCACAGACTCACACAGACACACCACAGACTCACACAGAGACCCCCAGACTCACACAGACACACCACAGACTCACACAGAGACCCACAGACTCACACAGACACACCACAGACTCACACAGAGACCCACAGACTCACACAGACACACCACAGACTCACACAGAGACCCACAGACTCACACAGACACACCACAGACTCACACAGAGACCCCCAGACTCACACAGACACACCACAGACTCACACAGAGACCCCCAGACTCACACAGACACACCACAGACTCACACAGAGACCCCCAGACTCACACAGACACACCACAGACTCACACAGAGACCCCCAGACTCACACAGACACACCACAGACTCACACAGAGACCCCCAGACTCACACAGACACACCACAGACTCACACAGACACACCACAGACTCACACAGACTCACATACCTGCCACGTGCAGGAGAAATATCCACACGGCGAGCATCTTGTCGACACGAAAAACTCTCCGTTCATTCACCTTCCTCTGCCACCTGGACAACATTTATATATTTCCTGCCGAGTGGAGGACGGAGTGAGAGGTGCAATGCAGCCTCCGCGTTTCACTCCCCCGCTCGTAGCCACACCACACACAACACTGCCGGATGGAGATAACACGAAAACACAAAATGTGAAAACACAGGCGAATTTTTTTTGGTTGAAGCGATTGTAAATGTATTTGCTCCGTGATTCTTTCGGCAAAGTCGCGTAGAGAGAAATTAAATTAAATGAAAATTAAGCGGTAAAAACAAAGTTTTTCACTATAAATCCTTTATATGCGTGGCGGCTAGAGTCCTCTCGTCCTCTGGCTTGAGATGGCTGCCACCTATGGGTCAGATGATTGTCTGGCAGCATTAAACAATTGGTAATTAAATATTTAAAAAATTTTCCCTAAACAGTGTAAAATTTTGGAAAAAAATTTTCGCGAAAATTCATTGTCAGGCACAACGAGTCTGTGTGCAAAATGTCAGCTCGATTGGATCACGGGAAGCGGGTTGAAAAACGACCGAAAGATTTGCACGGTCGTAAGCGCGCAAGCAAGCAAGCAAGTGAACTTAATATAAAGGATTTAAGAAAACAAAGTTTTCCTAAAAAGTGTAAAATTTTGGGAAAAAAATTTCACGAAAATTCATTGTCAGGCACAACGAGTCTGTGTGCAAAATGTCAGCTCGATTGGATCACGGGAAGTGGGTTAAAAAACGAGCGAAAGATTTGCACGGTCGTAAGCGCGCAAGCAAGCAAGCAAGTGAACTTAATATAAAGGATTTAAGAAAACAAAGTTTTCCTAAAAAGTGGAAAATTTTGGAAAAAAAATTTCGCGAAAATTCATTGTCAGGCACAACGAGTCTGTGTGCAAAATGTCAGCTCGATTGGATCACGGGAAGTGGGTTAAAAAACGAGCGAAAGATTTGCACGGTCGTAAGCGCGCAAGCGAACTTAATATAAAGGATTGAATAATAGAACACGGCGTTTCGATTGCAACACAAGCAACCGTCATCAGGTACGAACGAATGAGAAAACAAGCATAGTGAACTTGTAAATGCAATGCCGTACAACACAGAGAGGCGGCTAATACAACAGTCAACACCCTACCTGGTTGATTACGTTCTTAGACAGATTGCTAAATTTGAGAGAGAGACAAAACACAGACACGGAGACACACAGACAGACACACAGGCAGAGAGAGACACACAGAGACACACAGACAGACACACAAGCAGAAAAAGACACACACATAGACACACAGACAGACACACAGGCAGAGAGAGACACACAGAGACACACAGACAGACACACAAGCAGAGAGAGACACACACATAGACACACAGACAGACACACAGACAGACACACAGGCAGAAAGAGACTCACACAGAGACACACAGAGAGAGACACACACATAGACACACAGACAGACACACAGGCAGAAAGAGACTCACACAGAGACACACAGAGAGAGACACACACAGAGACACACAGACACAAGCAGAGAGAGACACACACATAGACACACAGACAGACACACACATAGACACACAGACACAAGCAGAGAGAGACACACACATAGACACACAGACAGACACACAGGCAGAAAGAGACTCACACAGAGACACACAGAGAGAGACACACACAGAGACACACAGACACAAGCAGAGAGAGACACACACATAGACACACAGACAGACACAGGCAGAGAGAGACACACACAGACACACACAGACAGACACACACATAGACACACAGACACAAGCAGAGAGAGACACACACATAAACACACAGACAGACACACAGGCAGAAAGAGACTCACACAGAGACACACAGAGAGAGACACACACAGAGACACACAGACACAAGCAGAGAGAGACACACACAGAGACACACAGACAGACACACATGTGGAGAGAGACACACACAGAGACACACAAACAGACACACAAGCAGAGAGAGACACACACATAGACACACAGAGAGAGACACACACATAGACACAGACACAAGCAGAGAGAGACACACACATAGACACACAGAGAGAGACACACACATAGACACACAGACACAAGCAGAGAGAGACACACACATAGACACACAGAGAGAGACACACACATAGACACAGACACAAGCAGAGAGAGACACACACATAGACACACAGAGAGAGACACACACATAGACACACAGACAGACACAGGCAGAGAGAGACACACACAGACACACACAGACAGACACACACATAGACACACAGACACAAGCAGAGAGAGACACACACATAAACACACAGACAGACACACAGGCAGAAAGAGACTCACACAGAGACACACAGAGAGAGACACACACAGAGACACACAGACACAAGCAGAGAGAGAGACACACACAGAGACACACAGACAGACACACATGTGGAGAGAGACACACACAGAGACACACAAACAGACACACAAGCAGAGAGAGACACACACATAGACACACAGAGAGAGACACACACATAGACACAGACACAAGCAGAGAGAGACACACACATAGACACACAGAGAGAGACACACACATAGACACAGACACAAGCAGAGAGAGACACACACATAGACACACAGAGAGAGACACACACATAGACACAGACACAAGCAGAGAGAGACACACACATAGACACACAGAGAGAGACACACACATAGACACACAGACACAAGCAGAGAGAGACACACACATAGACACACAGAGAGAGACACACACATAGACACAGACACAAGCAGAGAGAGACACACACATAGACACACAGAGAGAGACACACACATAGACACACAGACACAAGCAGAGAGAGACACACACATAGACACACAGAGAGAGACACACACATAGACACAGACACAAGCAGAGAGAGACACACACACAGACACACAGAGAGAGACACACACATAGACACAGACACAAGCAGAGAGAGACACACACATAGACACACAGAGAGAGACACACACATAGACACAGACACAAGCAGAGAGAGACACACACACAGACACACAGAGAGAGACACACACATAGACACACAGACACAAGCAGAGAGAGAGACACACACATACAGTGAGGGAAAAAAAGTATTTGATCCCCTGCTTATTTTGTACATTTGCCCACTGACAAAGAAATGATGAGTCTATCATTTCAATGGTAGGTTTATTTGAACAGTGATATACAGAATAACAACAACAACATCCAGAAAAACGCATGTCAAAAATGTTATAAATTGATTTGCATTTTAATGAGGGAAATACGTATTACGAGAACATGATGGGAGACTACATTTGGGGGCTGATTCGTGAAAGTGGTTGACAGTAAAATCGTAAATCTCGAAAAACGACTCACTTCTAAATATTTTGTAGTCTTTCACATATTCTTAGGATTTTTTTCGGTAAAGTCACGTAGGTAAAAACATAAAAAAAGTAAAAAAAATCACGACGTTTCGGAGGCAACACAAGCTTCCGTCTTCAGGTGGTACCGTCACAGCCACGACAGCTGTATCAAGTAAATGAGAGATTTCAGGAGTTACCAATGCGTTTATATAATGTTATTAGGTTTTTTCGGTAAAGTCACGTAGAAAGTAAAATAAAATAAAAACAAAAATCACGACGTTTCGGAGGCAACACAAGCTTCCGTCTTCAGGTGGTACCGTCACAGCCACGACAGCTGTATCAAGTAAATGAGAGATTTCAGGAGTTACCAATGCGTTTATATAATGTTATTAGGTTTTTTCGGTAAAGTCACGTAGAAAGTAAAATAAAATAAAAACAAAAATCACGACGTTTCGGAGGCAACACAAGCTTCCGTCTTCAGGTGGTACCGTCACAGCCACGACAGCTGTATCAAGTAAATGAGAGATTTCAGGAGTTACCAATGCGTTTATATAATGTTATTAGGTTTTTTCGGTAAAGTCACGTAGAAAGTAAAATAAAATAAAAACAAAAATCACGACGTTTCGGAGGCAACACAAGCTTCCGTCTTCAGGTGGTACCGTCACAGCCACGACAGCTGTATCAAGTAAATGAGAGATTTCAGGAGTTACCAATGCGTTTATATAATGTTATTAGGTTTTTTCGGTAAAGTCACGTAGAAAGTAAAATAAAATAAAAACAAAAATCACGACGTTTCGGAGGCAACACAAGCTTCCGTCTTCAGGTGGTACCGTCACAGCCACGACAGCTGTATCAAGTAAATGAGAGATTTCAGGAGTTACCAATGCGTTTATATAATGTTATTAGGTTTTTTCGGTAAAGTCACGTAGAAAGTAAAATAAAATAAAAACAAAAATCACGACGTTTCGGAGGCAACACAAGCTTCCGTCTTCAGGTGGTACCGTCACAGCCACGACAGCTGTATCAAGTAAATGAGAGATTTCAGGAGTTACCAATGCGTTTATATAATGTTATTAGGTTTTTTCGGTAAAGTCACGTAGAAAGTAAAATAAAATAAAAACAAAAATCACGACGTTTCGGAGGCAACACAAGTCTCCGTCATCAGGTGGTACCGTCACAGCCACGACAGTTGTATCAAGTAAATGAGAGATTTCAGGAGTTACCAATGCGTTTATATAATGTTATTAGGTTTTTTCGGTAAAGTCACGTAGAAAGTAAAATAAAATAAAAACAAAAATCACGACGTTTCGGAGGCAACACAAGCTTCCGTCTTCAGGTGGTACCGTCACAGCCACGACAGCTGTATCAAGTAAATGAGAGATTTCAGGAGTTACCAATGCGTTTATATAATGTTATTAGGTTTTTTCGGTAAAGTCACGTAGAAAGTAAAATAAAATAAAAACAAAAATCACGACGTTTCGGAGGCAACACAAGCTTCCGTCTTCAGGTGGTACCGTCACAGCCACGACAGCTGTATCAAGTAAATGAGAGATTTCAGGAGTTACCAATGCGTTTATATAATGTTATTAGGTTTTTTCGGTAAAGTCACGTAGAAAGTAAAATAAAATAAAAACAAAAATCACGACGTTTCGGAGGCAACACAAGTCTCCGTCATCAGGTGGGACCGTCACAGCCAGATTAGCTGTATCAAGTGATTTTTGTTTTTATTTTATTTTACTTTCTACGTGACTTTACCGAAAAAACCTAAGAAGATGATTCCTTGCAGTCACGAAAGCTTCAAATCTAGAATTAGTTTATATAATGGTTGGAGAAGGAGGTTTTTACCTACGTGACTTTACCGAAAAAACCTAAGCATATGAATCATTGCAGTCACGAAAGCTTCAAGTCTAGACTTTCACATGTGAACGAAAAGACACAAATTCGCCAGTTTTATCATTGAAAATAGGTACATTTGAAAATATCACTGCCCTGGTCGCAAAAGCAGAGTTTGGGGGGAATAATTGCCATGTTCTATACTTTTAGGCAAAAGCAATTACGAAATAACACTGCCCAGGAACAAACATTGTGTTACATAGTGTAATAAGCAGAGGTGGGACAAAGTCATTGTTATGCAAGTCCAAGTCGAGTCGCAAGTCATCAAATTCATGACTCGAGTCTGACTCGAGTCCAAGTCACATGACTCGAGTCCACACCTCTGGTAATAAGACGCCTGCTGCTGCTGTATATTTGGAGTCTGCGTCTCTCTCATCATCATCATCATCACGGTGGCTAGGAGATGTTGACTACCTCGCCTGGTGTACAGGAGGTCTGCGTCTCTCTCTCATCATCATCTTCACGGTGGCTATGAGATGTTGACTACCTCGCCTGGTATACAGGAGGTCGTGGGTTCGATCCCGACCCTGACGATGCCTGCTGCTGCTGAATATTTGGAGTCTGCGTCTCTCTCTCATCATCATCATCACGGTGGCTATGAGATGTTGACTACCTCGCCTGGTCTACAGGAGGTCGTGGGTCTCTGTGGTTCTGTTTGAGTCACCGGATCTCTGTGGGTCTCCGTGGTCGCGACTGGAAGTGAAAAAAAAACCCCACACAGACACACACACAGACACACACACAAAAGACAAAGATCCCCCGTATAGCCTTAACAGACTGTAGGGGCAAGTGCTGTTAGCGAGCACCTATGAAGGCCGGAACGGCACACGAGGGGGTGGGTGGCCAACACCACGCCCGACCGCCTTTGTCTCCCCAGTGGCGATGTTTACACACCGCACCAGGTACTCATTTGAGGCTGAGTCGACCTAGGGAAGGCCCAGGACCGGTTCAGATAATCGTCACTGGTGTTGGCCGTGAGCGGGAATCGAACCCGGGTCGCTGGGTTCATAGCGCAGCGTAGCGCTAACCACTACACCCACCGCTCCCCACACACAAACACACACGTATACACACACACACGTACACACACACGTATACACACACACGCGTACGCGCGCGCGTGCGTACGCACGCACGCGCGTACGCACGCACGCGCGTACGCACGCACACGCGTACACACGCACACACGTACACGCACACACGTACGCACACACGCATACACACACGCATACACACACACACGCATACACACACACACGCATACACACAGTCACACAACAACAACAACCGCCATTCTCCACTAAGTGGCGGTGACGTCACCACGACGCTTGTGCCAGGCCATGTGCACCTTGAGGCTGCCACGTGAAGTGTCGAACGCCCGCTGGCAGGAGGTCACGGGGCAGACCCAGCAGGTGCCACGGGTCGACTGACTGAGATGACCGAGATGACTGGCTGATGCACCACCTGTGCCCCCTACTGTGCCAACTCGCTGTGCTTTAGCCACCCGGCGCTCCGCTCGTTGTTGTGAGCGTCGCTCCTCCGCCCTAGGCCTCGGCAAGGTAAGGTAAAAGTTAAAAGGTAAAAAGCAACGAGGCTACCTTTACCCTACATTTTACCTTACCACAATACAATCACTCTACCCTTACCTTTTACCCTTTAGCAGGTAAGGTAAAATGTAAAACGCAACGAGCCCATCTTTACCCTACCTTTTACCCTTACCCCATACAAATGACCCGATTACAGGGTAATTAGTAGGGAACTACTACACATGAACAAGGTTTATAACAGGTAAATACTATAAGGTAGAGCGCTTTAATCATGTAGAATATTCTCGATGATTCCAATTTTACACGCTTTCTTTTAACTCACTCTGTCTGTTGTTGTTGTTATTGTTGTCGTATCCTCAAATCTTGAAACTCAATTTTAACCCACTTCCCTAATGTTGTAGTCGACTGCAAAACTTGGTATACGTATGTCACACTGATGACAATACTATATTCTATCATAAAAAATAATCTGTTTTTAAACATTATTTTCTATATGTGATGTGGCTCGAATTGTGCACGCTCAACTCACGTTGGCTGTGATGGCCACGGTCCCCCTTACGTTGTGGCAAGCTTCGGGGCCACTTCCTGGAGTCGTGGAGTTCAGACACCACTAGTACATTTCATAAAAGCGTGTTCTTAAATAAAGTTTGTTAAAATATTACTTGTTAAATGGAGGCCACGTAAATGCGCCAAAGAGCTTTTACCGGTAAGCAAGGCGCCGCATTTACCGGTTAATACTTCGCGCTACCTTTACCCTACCGGGTAATTCTTGCGAGCTACCTTTACCCTGTACCCTTTGCCTTTTGTGTGGTGAGGCCAAAGATGGGCGATTGCAGGGCTGCGCCTTGACCTTTCAAAAACAACGCTCAGCGCGTTATTTTCGTGGCAGCGCACGTGTGCGTTGACGTCGTGACCGCAACGTTCGGCGAACGTACGAGAAGGTTGAAGAGAGAGGAGAGGGGTGGGTGGGGTGGGTGGGGGGGGTGTGAGGTCACCGCTTTTCCTGTGTCAGGAAAAGTCTGGCCAGGCGCTTTCTGTGTGGTTTTGAACATTTATGTAATTCTCTCTTCTCTCGCTCGCTCGCTCTTGTTTTTTTCTTCCAATTCCTGATGGAAAATATTATAGAGCGTCAGCCGCGTGAGAAATGTTTTAATTCTACCCTGGTCACCTGTTTAGTTGAACATTCAACTATCAGCCTGGTGCCCTGTTTAGTAGAATATTCAATTATCAGCCTGGTGCCCTGTTTAGTTGAATATTCAATTATCAGCCTGGTGCCCTGTTTAGTTGAATATTCAACTATCACCCTGGTGCCCTGTTTAGTTGAATATTCAACTATCACCCTGGTGCCCTGTTAAGTTGAATATTCAACTATCAGCCTGGTGCCCTGTTTAGTTGAATATTCAACTATCAGCCTGGTGCCCTGTTTAGTTGAATATTTAATTATCAGCCTGGTGCCCTGTTTAGTTGAATATTCAATTATCAGCCTGGTGCCCTGTTTAGTTGAATATTCAACTATCACCCTGGTGCCCTGTTTAGTTGAATATTCAACTATCAGCCTGGTGCCCTGTTTAGTTGAATATTCAACTATCAGCCTGGTGCCCTGTTTAGTTGAATATTCAACTATCACCCTGGTGCCCTGTTTAGTTGAATGAGCGGGTGGGGGGGGGGTGGGAGGGTGAGCGAGGGGGGGTGAGCGGGGAGGGTGAGCGGGGTGAGCGTGGGGGGGCGTGTGAGCGGGGGGGTGGGTGACCCACACACTCACCCACATCTGGGGCAATTCACTAGCATGCATCCAATCAAAGCCTGACTCTGCTGATGCTGCTGATGAAACACTGAATGTGGAAACCGATGTCCTTGGCTGCAGGATCGCCATATCACCAGCTCAGCGAGCCCCTAGCCAGGCTGGAGGGTGCAGCTTGGAGGAGGGAGGGAGGGGGAGGAGGGAGGGAGGGAGGGGGAGGGGGAGGAGGGAGGGGGAGGAGGGAGGGGGAGGAGGGAGGGGGAGGGGGGAGGAGGGAGGAGGGAGGGGGAGGAGGGAGGACGGAGGGGGGAGGAGGGAGGGGGAGGAGGGAGGGGAGGAGGGAGGGAGGGGGTGGATGGAGGGAGGGGGAGGAGGGAGGCAGGGGGAGGGGGAGGAGGGAGGGGGGAGGGGGAGGAGGGAGGGGGAGGAGGGAGGGAGGAAGGGAGGGAGGGGGTGGATGGAGGGAGGGGGAGGAGGGAGGCAGGGGAGGGGGAGGAGGGAGGGGGAGGGGGAGGAGGGAGGGGGAGGAGGGAGGAGGGAGGGGAGGAGGGAGGAGGAGGGGGAGGAGGGAGGGGGAGGAGGGAGGGGGAGGAGGGAGGGGGAGGGGGAGGAGGGAGGAGGAGGGGGAGGAGAGGAGGGGGAGGAGGGAGGAGGGAGGAGGGAGGGGGAGGAGGGAGGAGGGAGGGGAGGAGGGAGGGAGGGGGTGGATGGAGGGAGGGGGAGGAGGAGGCAGGGGGGAGCGGGGAGGAGGTGAGGGGGAGGAGGGAGGGGGAGGAGGGAGGAGAGGGAGGACGGAGGGAGCGAGGGTGGGAGGGAGGGAGGGAGAGGGAGGGAGGGAGCGAGCGAGGAGGGAGGGAGGGAGCGAGCGAGGAGGGAGGAGGGGAGGGAGGGAGCGAGGGAGGAGGGAGGAGCGAGGAGGGAGGAGGGAGGGAGCGAGGGAGGGAGGGAGGGAGGGAGCGAGGGAGGGAGGGAGGGAGGGAGCGAGGGAGGGAGGGAGGGAGGGAGGGAGCGAGGGAGGGAGGGAGGGAGATAGAGGAGGAGATGGAGGATTGGGGTGGAGGTGATGGTGGTGTAGGGGTGGAGGTGATGGAGGAGGAGGGGTGGAGGTGATGGAGTGGAGGAGATGGAGGAGGAGATGGAGGAGGAGGAGAGGAGGAGATGGAGGACTTGGGGTGGAGGTGATGGTGGTGTAGGGGTGGAGGTGATGGAGGAGGAGGGGGTGGAGGTGATGGTGGAGGAGGGTGGAGGAGATGGAGGAGGAGGAAGAGAGAGGATAGAGAGGAGGAGATGGAGAGGAGATGGAGGAGGAGGGGGGAAGGAGGAGATGGTGGGGGAGGGGAGGGGGTGATGGTGGATGGAGGAGGAGGTGGTAGTAGCATGTGGGTCACTGCATCTCGTAAACACGAGGCCACATCCATCTCTCTCTTTCTCATTAAAGCGACCAAATAAAATCAGAGCCCTAGCGCCGTAGGGGAGTTTTTAAAGTTTTTTAGTTTTAGGTTTTGTAGTTTTCGAGTTTTTTTGGTTTTTCGAGTTTGTTTCCTGCAGATTTCCAGCTGGAATTTGAGAAATAAAAAAAGTTTACAGTCGCATACCGCACTGTGGGGGGCGTGGGGTGTGGTGGAATAGGATGGAGGTTTGGTGGGGGGGGGGGTAAAGTGGGTGGGGTGGGTAGTGGGTGGGTTGTGTGGGTGGGGTGGGTGGGTTGGGTGGGTGGGTGGGGTGGGTGGGTGGGGTGGGTGGGTCAGGTGGGTGGGTCGGGTGGTGGGTAGGGTCGGTAAAGTGGGTGGGGTGGGTGAGTAAGGTGGGTGGGTTGGGTGGGTGGGGTGTGTGGGTGGGTGGCAAGGTGGGTAGGGTGGGTGGGGTGGGTGGGTTGGGTGGAGGTGGGTGGTGGGTCGGGGGGTGGTGGGTCAGGTGGGTGGGGTGGGTCAGGTGGGTGGGGTGGGGTGGGTCAGGTGGGTGGGTAGGGTCGTTAAAGTGGGTGGGGTGGGTGAGTAAGGTGGGTGGGTGGGTGTGTGTGGGTGGGTGGGTAAGGTGGGTAAGGGTGGGTGGGGTGGTGGGGTGGGTGGGTTGGGTGGGGTGGATAGGGTGGGTGGGGTGGATAGGGTGGGTGGGGTGGGTGGGGTGGGGTGGGTGGGTAGGGTGGGTAAAGTGGGTGGGGTGGGTGGCTGGGGTGGGTAAGGTAGGTAAGGTGGGTGGGGTAAGTGGGTAGGGTGGGTAGGGAGGGTGGGGTGGGTGGGTGGAGGTCGGGTGGGTATGGTAGGTGGGTTGGGTGGGTGGGTTGGCTGGGGTGGGTAAGGTAGGTAAGGTGGGTGGGGTAAGTGGGTAGGGTGGGTAGGGTGGGTAAGGGGGTAGGGTGGGGTGGGCTGTGGGTATGGTAGGGTGCGGTTGGGTGGGTGGGTGCTTGCTGGGGTGCGGTAAGGAAGGTAGGTGGGTGGGGTAAGTGGGTAGGGTGGGTAGGGTGGGTGGGGTGGGTGGGGTGGGTGGGGTGGATGGGTGGGTGGGTGGGTAGGGTCGGTAAAGTGGGTGGGAGTGGGTGAGTAAGGTGGGTGGGTGGTGTGGGTGGGTGGTGGCTGGGGTGGGTAGAGGTAGGTAAGGTGGGTGGGGTAAGTGGGTGGGTGGCTGGGGTGGGTAAGGTAGGTAGGGTGGGTGGGTAAGTGGGTAGGGTGGTAGGGTGGGTGGGTGGGGTGGGTAAGGTAGGTAAGGTGGGTGGGGTAAGTGGGTAGGGTGGGTGGTGGGTGGGGTGGGTAAGGTAGGTAAGGTGGGTGGGGTAAGTGGGTAGGGTGGGTTGGGTGGGGTGGGTGGCTGGGGTGGGTAAGGTAGGTAAGGTGGGTGGGGTAAGGTGGGTAGGGTGGGTAGGGTGGCTGGTGAATGTGATACTAATTCTCACATATTTAAAGTAGATGCACCACGTCGACATTCACAGTTTCCGCTGCCAGTGCCAGGCTAGGTGCACCTTGAGGCTACTGGGCAGTGCCAGGCGAGGGTGCACCGTGAGGCTACTGGGGCCAGTGCCAGGCTACGTGGACCTTGAGGCTACTGGGGCTAGTTGGAGGCAGTCGCCCTCTAGCAACAACAGCGGAGGGTGGAGGAGCGACGCTCACAACAACGCGTGGAGCGCCGGGCGGAATAAAACGCAGAGCGAGTTGGCACAGTAGGGGGTTACAGCTGCACCTAGCCTGGCATAGCAGTCAACCCATGGCACCTGCAGGGTCTGTCCCGTGGCCTCGTCCTCCTGCACCTAGCCTGGCACAGCAGTCAACCCACTCACCCACCAACTCACTCATTCACTCATTCACCCACTCACCTACCCACCCAGACATCCACTCACCCAACAATTCACTCATTCACTCACTGCACCCACTCACCTACCCACACCAGACATCCACTCACCCCAACTCACTCATTCACTCATTCACCCACTCACCTACCCACCCAGACATCCACTCACTCCACCAACTCACTCATTCACTCACTCACAGCACTCACCTACCCACCCAGACATCCACTCACCCACCAACTCACTCATTCACTCACTCCACCCACTCACCTACCCACCCAGACATCCACTCACCCACCAACTCACTCATTGACTCACTCAACCACTCACCTACCCACCCAGACATCCACGTCGCCCACCAACTCACTCATTCACTCACTCACCCACTCACCTACCCACCCAGACATCCACTCGCCCACCAACTCACTCATTCACTCATTCACCCACTCACCTACCCACCCAGACATCCACTCACCCACCAACTCACTCATTCACTCACTCAACCACTCACCTACCCACCCAGACATACACTCACCCACCAACTCACTCATTCACTCACTCAACCACTCACTCGCTCAATTACGTACACGCTCACACACCCACTCACCTACCCACCCAGACATCCACTCGCCCACCAACTCACTCATTCACTCACTCACCCACTCACCTACCCACCCAGACATCACTCACCCACCAACTCACTCATTTACTCACTCGACCACTCACCTACCCACCCAGACATCCACTCACCCACCAACTCACTCATTCACTCACTCACCCACTCACCTACCCACCCAGACATCCACTCACCACCAACTCCACTCATTTATTCACTCACCCACTCACCTACCCACCCAGACATCCTCCCACCAACTCACTCATCTCACTCACCCACTCACCTACCCACCCAGACATCCACTCACCCACCAACTCACTCATTCACTCACTCACCCACTCACCTACCGACCCAGACATCCAATCACCCACCAACTCACTCATTCACTCACTCACCCACTCACACTACCCACCCAGACATCCACTCACCCACCACCACTCACTCACTTCACTCTCACTCACCCACTCACCTACCGACCCAGACATCCAATCACCCACCAACTCACTCATTCACTCACTCTCACCCACTCACCTACCCACCCAGACATCCACTCACCCACCAACTCACTCATTCACTCACTCAACCCACTCACCTACCCACCCAGACATCCACTCACCTCACCAACTCACTCATTCACTTCTCAGACCACTCACCTACCCACCCAGACATCTACTTACCCTACCAACTCACTCATTCACTCACTCAACCACTCACCTCACCCACCCAGACATCCACTCACCCACCAACTCACTCATTCACTCACTCACCCACTCACCTACCCACCCAGACATCTCACTCACCCACCAACTCACTCATTCACTCACTCACACCACTCACCTACCCATCCAGACATCCACTCACCCACCAACTCACTCATTCACTCACTCACACCACTCACGCTAACCACCCCAGACATCCACTCACCCACCAACTCACTCATTCACATCACTCACCCACACCTACCGACCAGCATCACTCACCCACCAACCCACTCATTTCACTCAGCTCAACCACTCACCTACCCATCCAGACATCCACTCACCCACCAACTCACTCATTTTACTTACTCACCCACTCACCTACCCACCCAGACATCCACTCACACCACCAACTCACCCATTCACTCATTCACCGCACCTCTCGACGCACTACGCCTACCCAGCCCACGACATCCGACTCACGCCACCAACTCACGCTCATTCACTCACTCACCAGCACGCACCTACCCACCCAGACATCACTCACTCACCAAGCTCACTCATTCACACTCGACTCTCACCACTCACCTACCGACCAGACATCACTCACTCCACCAACTCACTCATTCACTCACTCACCCACTCACCTCGCCACCCAGACATCCTCACCCACCAACTCACTCATTCACTCACTCACCCACTCACCTACCCACCCTAGCATCCACTCACCCACCAACTTACTCATTGACTCACTCAACCACTCACCTACCCACCCAGGACATCCACTCACGCCACCAACTACTCACTCATTC
>NW_027620936.1:0-55000 GCF_964198595.1 Lampetra fluviatilis
GGGTCTCTGTGTGAGTGAGTCTCTGTGTGAGTGAGTCTGTGGGTCTCTTGTGTGGTGAGTCTGTGGGTCTCTGTGTGAGTGAGTCTGTGGGTCTCTGTGTGAGTGAGTCTGTGGGTCTCTGTGTGAGTGAGTCTGTGGGTCTCTGTGTGAGTGAGTCTGTGGGTCTCTGTGTGAGTGAGTCTGTGAGGGTCTCTGTGTGAGTGAGTCTGTGGGTCTCTGTGTGAGTGAGTCTGTGGGGTCTCTGTGTGAGTGAGTCTGTGGGTCTCTGTGTGAGTGAGTCTGTGGGTCTCTGTGTGAGTGAGTCTGTGGGTCTCTGTGTGAGTGAGTCTGTGGGTCTCTGTGTGAGTGAGTCTGTGGGTCTCTGTGTGAGTGAGTCTGTGAGTCTCTGTGTGAGTGAGTCTGTGGGTCTCTGTGTGAGTGAGTCTGTGGGTCTCTGTGTGAGTGAGTCTGTGGGTCTCTGTGTGAGTGAGTCTGTGGGTCTCTGTGTGAGTGAGTCTGTGGGTCTCTGTGTGAGTGAGTCTGTGGGTCTCTGTGTGAGTGAGTCTGTGGGTCTCTGTGTGAGTGAGTCTGTGGGGTCCTCTGTGTGAGTGAGTCTGTGAGTCTGTGTGAGTGAGTCTGTGGGTCTCTGTGTGAGTGAGTCTGTGGGTCTCTGTGTGAGTGAGTCTGTGGGTCTCTGTGTGAGTGAGTCTGTGGGTCTCTGTGTGAGTGAGTCTGTGGGTCTCTGTGTGAGTGTGTCTGTGTGTGAGTGAGTCTGTGTGAGTGAGTCTGTGGGTCTCTGTGTGAGTCCTGTGGGTCTCTGTGTGAGTCTGTGAGTCTCTGTGTGAGTGAGTCTGTGGGTCTCTGTGTGAGTGAGTCTCTGTGTGAGTGAGTCTGTTGGGTCTCTGTGTGAGTGAGTCTGTGGGTCTCTGTGTGAGTGTGTCTGTGTGTGAGTGAGTCTGTGGGTCTCTGTGTGAGTTGTGTCTGTGTGAGTGAGTCTCTGTGTGAGTGAGTCTGTGGGTCTCTGTGTGAGTCTGTGGGTCTCTGTGTGAGTGAGTCTGTGGGTCTCTGTGTGAGTGAGTCTGTGGGTCTCTGTGTGAGTGAGTCTGTGGGTCTCTGTGTGAGTGTGTCTGTGTGAGTGAGTCTCTGTGTGAGTGAGTCTGTGGGTCTCTGTGTGAGTCTGTGGGTCTCTGTGTGAGTGAGTCTCTGTGTGAGTGAGTCTGTGGGTCTCTGTGTGAGTGAGTCTCTGTGGGTTGAGTGAGTCTGTGGGGTCTCTGTGTGAGTCTGTGGGTCTCTGTGTGAGTGGGTCTCTGTGTGAGTGAGTCTGTGGGTCTCTGTGTGAGTGAGTCTGTGGGTCTCTGTGTGAGTGAGTCTGTGGGTCTCTGTGTGAGTGAGTCTGTGGGTCTCTGTGTGAGTGAGTCTGTGGGTCTCTGTGTGAGTGAGTCTGTGGGTCTCTGTGTGAGTCTGTGGGTCTCTGTGTGAGTGAGTCTGTGGGTCTCTATTTTGTATCTCAGATCTCGAAGCGATGCTGGATGATGATTCCTGCACCAGGTTACGGATGAGGAAAACCACTGTGAGTGACACACACACATACAGTGACACACACACACACAGTGACACACACACAGTGACACACACACACACAGTGACACACACACACACAGTGACACACACACAGTGACACACACACACAGTGACACACACACAGTGACACACAGTGACACACACACACACACAGTGACACACACACACACAGTGACACACACACACAGTGACACACACACACAGTGACACACAACACACAGTGACACACACACAGTGACACACACAGTGACACACAGTGACACACACACACACACAGTGACACACACACACACAGTGACACACACACACAGTGACACACACACACAGTGACACACACACAGTGACACACACAGTGACACACACAGTGACACACAGTGACACACACACAGTGACACACACACACAGTGACACACACACACACAGTGACACACACACAGTGACACACACAGTGACACACACACAGTGACACACACACACACAGTGACACACACAGTGACACACACACACACACAGTGACACACACACACACACACAGTGACACACAGTGACACACACACACAGTGACACACAAACACAGTGACACACAGTGACAAACACAGTGACACACAGTGACACACACAGCGACACACACACACAGTGACACACACACACACAGTGACACACACACAGTGACACACACACACAGTGACACACACACAGTGACACACACACACAGTGACACACACACAGTGACACACACACAGTGACACACACACACACACAGTGACACACACACACAGTGACACACACACAGTGACACACACACAGTGACACACACAGTGACACACACACACACAGTGACACACACAGTGACACACACAGTGACACACACACAGTGACACACACACACAGTGACACACACAGTGACACACACACACAGTGACACACACACACACAGTGACACACACACACACGTGACACACAGTGACACACACACAGTGACACACACACACACAGTGACACACAGTGACACACACAGTGACACACACAGTGACACACACAGTGACACACACAGTGACACACACAGTGACACACACACAGTGACACACACACAGTGACACACACACACACAGTGACACACACACAGTGACACACACACACAGTGACACACACACACACAGTGACACACACAGTGACACACACACACACAGTGACACACACACACACACAGTGACTCACACACACACACAGTGACACACACACACACACAGTGACACACACACACAGTGACACACACAACAACAACAACAACCGCCATTCGCCACTAAGTGGCGGTGACGTCACTACGACGCTTGTGCCAGGCCATGTGCACCCTGAGGCCACGTGAAGTGTCGAACGCCCGCTGGCAAGAGGTCACGGGCAGACCCAGCAGGTGCCACGGGTCGACTGACTGAGATGACCGAGATGACCGAGATGACTGGCTGATGCACCACCTGTGCCCCCTACTGTGCCAACTTGCTGTGCTTTAGCCGCCCGGCGCTCCGCTCGTTGTTGTGAGTGTCGCTCCTCCGCCCTCCGTTGTTGTTGGAGGGCGACTGCCTCCAACTGCCCAGTAGCGTCCTTCACGAGCCTCCTCCTCCACAGAGGCCGATCTTGACACCGCTGGTACCAGTCATAGGCACTCACACACAGACTCACTCACTCACCCACCCACTCACCCACCCACTCACCCACCCACTCACCCACTCACTCACCCACTCACCCACTCACTCACCCACCCACTCACCCACCCACTCACCCACTCACCCACCCACTCACCCACTCACCCACTCACCCACTCACCCATCACTCCATCTCTTCTCTAGCCCGTGCCGCGCCCGTTTAGCCCCCTCGATCCGGCCGAACAAACGCTGTTTAGGCATGCGGTGGCTGGGCATGCGGGCTACATGACCCAGTGTGTGTAGGTGCTGCTACTTGCTATTGACAGCACTTGCCCCTACAGCTTGCTAGAGGCTACACGGGGGACCTTTGCCTGTGTGTGCGTGCAGCACACGACGGCACTTGCCCCTACATGCTGTGTGAGGCCACCTGGGGGACCTTTGCCTGTGTGTGCGTGCAGCACACGACGGCACTTGCCCCTACAGCTTGCTAGAGGCTACACGGGGGACCTTTGCCTGTGTGTGCGTGCAGCACACGACGGCACTTGCCCCTACAGCTTGCTAGAGGCTACACGGGGGACCTTTGCCTGTGTGTGCGTGCAGCACACGATGGCGTCTCAGCGCTTTGTGGACGTCATGAAGGAATACAGTGGCCTGCAGACGGAGCACCGGGACCTGTGCAAGCGACGCATACTCAGGCAGATGGACATCTGTGAGTGGTGGGGTAGTCAACATCATCAACATCATCATCAACATCACTATCATACTCAGGCAGATGGACATCTGTGAGTGATGGGGTAGTCAACATCATCATCAACATCATCAACATCAACATCACTATCATACTCAGGCAGATGGACATCTGTGAGTGGTGGGGTAGTCAACAACATCATCATCATCATCAACATCACTATCATACTCAGGCAGATGGACATCTGTGAGTGATGGGGTAGTCAACATCATCATCATTAACATCATCATCAACATCACTATCATACTCAGGCAGATGGACATCTGTGAGTGATGGGGTAGTCAACATCATCATCATCAACATCATCATCAACATCACTATCATACTCAGGCAGATGGACATCTGTGAGTGGTGGGGTAGTCAACATCATCATCAACATCATCAACATCAACATCACTATCATACTCAGGCAGATGGACATCTGTGAGTGGTGGCCATCAACATCATCAACAACATCATCATCATCAACATCACTATCATACTCAGGCAGATGGACATCTGTGAGTGGTGGGGTAGTCAACATCATCATCAACATCATCAACATCACTATCATACTCAGGCAGATGGACATCTGTGAGTGGTGGGGTAGTCAACAACATCATCATCAACATCACTATCATACTCAGGCAGATGGACATCTGTGAGTGATGGGGTAGTCAACATCATCATCAACATCATCAACATCAACATCACTATCATACTCAGGCAGATGGACATCTGTGAGTGATGGGGTAGTCAACATCATCATCAACATCATCAACATCAACATCACTATCATACTCAGGCAGATGGACATCTGTGAGTGGTGGGGTAGTCAACATCATCATCAACATCATCAACATCAACATCACTATCATACTCAGGCAGATGGACATCTGTGAGTGGTGGGGTAGTCAACATCATCATCAACATCATCAACATCAACATCACTATCATACTCAGGCAGATGGACATCTGTGAGTGGTGGGGTAGTCAACATCATCATCAACATCATCAACATCAACATCACTATCATACTCAGGCAGATGGACATCTGTGAGTGGTGGGGTAGTCAACATCATCATCAACATCATCAACATCAACATCACTATCATACTCAGGCAGATGGACATCTGTGAGTGGTGGGGTAGTCAACATCATCATCATCATCAACATCAACAACATCACTATCATACTCAGGCAGATGGACATCTGTGAGTGGTGATAGTCAACATCATCACCATCAACAACATCACTATCATACTCAGGCAGATGGACATCTGTGAGTGATGGGGTAGTCAACATCATCATCATCAACATCACTATCATACTCAGGCAGATGGACATCTGTGAGTGATGGGGTAGTCAACATCATCAACATCATCAACATCAACATCACTATCATACTCAGGCAGATGGACATCTGTGAGTGGTGGGGTAGTCAACATCATCATCAACATCATCAACATCAACATCACTATCATACTCAGGCAGATGGACATCTGTGAGTGGTGGGGTAGTCAACATCATCATCAACATCATCAACATCAACATCACTATCATACTCAGGCAGATGGACATCTGTGAGTGGTGGGGTAGTCAACATCATCAACATCAACATCACTATCATACTCAGGCAGATGGACATCTGTGAGTGATGGGGTTGTCAACATCATCATCAACATCACCATCACTATCATACTCAGGCAGATGGACATCTGTGAGTGGTGGCCATCAACATCATCAACAACATCATCATCATCACTACTACAACTACCATCACAACCATCACTATCATCACTACCATCACTACCATCATCACCATCACTAGCACCGGGACCTGTGCAAGCAACGCATACTCAGGCAGATGGACATCTGTGAGTGATGGGGTTGTCAACATCATCATCATCAACATCACTATCATACTCAGGCAGATGGACATCTGTGAGTGATGGGGTAGTCAACATCATCATCATCAACATCACTATCATACTCAGGCAGATGGACATCTGTGAGTGGTGGGGTTGTCAACATCATCATCATCAACATCACTATCATACTCAGGCAGATGGACATCTGTGAGTGATGGGGTAGTCAACATCATCATCATCATCAACATCACTATCATACTCAGGCAGATGGACATCTGTGAGTGATGGGGTAGTCAACATCATCATCATCAACATCACTATCATACTCAGGCAGATGGACATCTGTGAGTGATGGGGTAGTCAACATCATCAACATCATCATCATCAACATCATCATCAACATCACTATCATACTCAGGCAGATGGACATCTGTGAGTGGTGACAGTCAACATCAACATCATCAACATCAACATCATACTCAGGCAGATGGACATCTGTGAGTGATGGGGTAGTCAACATCATCAACATCATCATCATCAACATCATCATCAACATCACTATCATACGCAGGCAGATGGACATCTGTGAGTGATGGGGTTGTCAACATCATCATCATCAACATCACTATCATACTCAGGCAGATGGACATCTGTGAGTGATGGGGTAGTCAACATCATCATCATCAACATCACTATCATACTCAGGCAGATGGACATCTGTGAGTGATGGGGTAGTCAACATCATCATCATCAACATCACTATCATACTCAGGCAGATGGACATCTGTGAGTGGTGGGGTAGTCAACATCATCATCATCAACATCACTATCATACTCAGGCAGATGGACATCTGTGAGTGATGGGGTTGTCAACATCATCATCATCAACATCACTATCATACTCAGGCAGATGGACATCTGTGAGTGATGGGGTAGTCAACATCATCATCATCAACATCACTATCATACTCAGGCAGATGGACATCTGTGAGTGATGGGGTAGTCAACATCATCATCATCAACATCACTATCATACTCAGGCAGATGGACATCTGTGAGTGGTGGGGTAGTCAACATCATCATCATCAACATCACTATCATACTCAGGCAGATGGACATCTGTGAGTGATGGGGTTGTCAACATCATCATCATCAACAACATCACTATCATACTCAGGCAGATGGACATCTGTGAGTGGTGACAGTCAACATCAACATCACTACCATCATCAACATCATCATCACTACCATCACTACTACTACCACTACTACCACTAACATCACTATCATACTCAGGCAGATGGACATCTGTGAGTGATGGGGTTGTCAACATCATCATCAACATCATCATCAACATCATCATCAACATCACTATCATACTCAGGCAGATGGACATCTGTGAGTGGTGGGGTAGTCAACATCATCATCATCACTACCAACATCATCAACATCAACAACATCATCACTACCAACATCATCAACATCACTACCATCACTACTACTACCACTAGCACCATCACTAGCACCACCACAACCACTACTACCACTACCATCACCACTACCATCACCACTACCATCACCACTACCATCACCACTACCATCACCACTACCATCACCACTACCATCACCACTACCATCACTACCATCACTACCATCACCACTACCATCACCACTACCACTACCATCACCACTACCATCACCACCACCATCACCACTACTACCACTACCATCACCACTACCATCACCACTACCACCACCACTACCACCACCACCACCACCACTATCACTACCACCACCACCACTACCACCACCACTACTATCACCACCACTACCACTATTATAACCACTACCACCATCATCACCACCACGTTTGATGATGTTGATGATGATGATGTTGACATGATGATGATGATGTTGATGATGATGTTGATGATGATGTTGATGATGATGTTGATGATGATGATGATGTTGTTGACGATGATGATGATGTTGATGATGTTGACGTTGTTGTTGACGATGATGATGATGTTGACGATGATGTTGACGATGATGATGATGTTGACATGATGATGATGTTGATGATGTTGATGATGATGTTGACATGTTGACGATGATGTTGACGTTGATGATGTTGATGATGATGATGTTGATGATGTTGTTGATGACGTTGATGATGATGTTGTTGATGATGATGATGATGTTGATGATGTTGTTGATGACGTTGATGATGATGATGTTTCTGATGTTTATGTTGTTGACGATGTTGTTGATGATGTTGATGTTGTTGATGTTGATGATGTTGTTGACGATGTTGTTGATGTTGTTGATGTTGACGATGTTGTTGACGATGTTGTTGATGTTGTTGATGTTGATGATGATGTTGTTGATGTTGACGATGTTTGTTGCACTCAGCTGGCCAGAACGTCACTGCAGAGCAACTGGACAGCCTCATCGAGAGTGGCACCTCTTCTGTGTTCACTCAGGGGGTGAGCACCTCACCCCTCGCTCACCCACTCACCCACTCACCCACTCACCCACTCACTCACCCACTCACCTACTCACTCAGTCACTCAGTCACTCACCCACTCAGGGGGTGAGCAACTCACCCCTCGCTCACCCACTCACCCACTCACCCACTCACCCACTCACCCACTCACTCACCCACTCACCCACTCACTCAGTCACTCAGTCACTCACCCACTCAGGGGGTGAGCAACTCACCCCTCGCTCACCCACTCACCCACTCACCCACTCACCCACTCACCCACTCACCCACTCACTCACCCACTCACCCACTCACTCAGTCACTCAGTCACTCACCCACTCAGGGGGTGAGCAACTCACCCCTCGCTCACCCACTCACCCACTCACCCACTCACCCACTCACCCACTCACTCACCCACTCACCCACTCACTCAGTCACTCAGTCACTCACCCACTCAGGGGGTGAGCAACTCACCCCTCGCTCACCCACTCACCCACTCACCCACTCACCCACTCACCCACTCACTCACCCACTCACCCACTCACTCAGTCACTCAGTCACTCACCCACTCAGGGGGTGAGCAACTCACCCCTCGCTCACCCACTCACCCACTCACCCACTCACCCACTCACCCACTCACTCACCCACTCACCCACTCACTCAGTCACTCAGTCACTCACCCACTCAGGGGGTGAGCAACTCACCCCTCGCTCACCCACTCACCCACTCACTCACCCACTCACTCACTCACCCACTCACTCACCCACTCACTCACCCACTCACCCACTCACTCACCCACTCACCCACTCACTCACCCACTCACCCACTCACTCACCCACTCACCCACCCACTCACTCACTCACTCACCCACTCACTCACCCACTCACCCACCCACTCACCCACTCACTCACTCACCCACCCACTCACTCACCCACTCACCCACTCACCCACTCACCCACTCACCCACTCACTCACCCACTCACCCACCCACTCACTCACCCACTCACCCACTCACCCACTCACCCACTCACCCACTCACTCACCCACTCACCCACTCACCCACTCACTCACCCACCCACTCACCCACTCACTCACCCACCCACTCACTCACCCACTCACCCACTCACCCACTCACCCACTCACCCACTCACTCACCCACTCACCCACCCACTCACTCACCCACTCACCCACTCACCCACTCACCCACTCACCCACTCACCCACTCACTCACCCACTCACCCACTCACCCACTCACTCACTCACCCACTCACCCACTCACTCACCCACTCACCCACTCACTCACTCACCCACTCACTCACCCACTCACCCACTCACCCACTCACTCACCCACTCACCCACTCACTCACTCACCCACTCACTCACCCACTCACTCACCCACTCACTCACCCACTCACCCACTCACTCACTCACCCACTCACCCACCCACTCACCCACTCACCCACTCACTCACCCACTCACCCACTCACTCACCCACTCACTCACCCACTCACTCACCCACTCACTCACCCACTCACCCACTCACTCACCCACTCACTCACCCACCCACTCACTCACCCACTCACTCACCCACTCACCCACTCACCCACTCACTCACCCGCTCAACCACTCACCCACTCACTCACCCACTCACTCACCCACTCACTCACCCGCTCAACCACTCACCCACTCACTCACCCACACGCTCACCCACTCACTCACCCGCTCAACCACTCACCCACTCACTCACCCACTCACTCACCCACTCACTCAGTCACTCACCCACTCACTCACCCACTCACCCACTCACTCACCCACTCACCCACTCACTCACTCACCCACTCACTCACTCACCCACTCACCCACTCACTCACTCACTCACTCACTCACTCACTCACCCACTCACCCACTCACTCACTCACCCACTCACCCACTCACCCACTCACTCACCCACTCACCCACTCACTCACCCACTCACCCACTCACCCACCCACTCACCCACTCACCCACTCACTCACCCGCTCAACCACTCACCCACTCACCCGCTCAACCACTCACCCACTCACTCAGTCACTCACCCACTCACTCAGTCACTCACTCAGTCACTCAGTCACTCACTCATTCACTCACTCAGTCATTCACTCACTCACTCACTCACTCACCCACCCACTCACCCGCTCACTCACCCGCTCAACCACTCACCCACTCACTCAGTCACTCACCCACTCACTCAGTCACTCACTCAGTCACTCAGTCACTCACTCATTCACTCACTCAGTCATTCACTCACTCACTCACTCACCCACCCACTCACCCACGCACTCACTCACTCAACTACTCACTCACCCACTCACTCACCCACTCACTCAGTCACTCACTCAGTCACTCACTCACTCACTCACTCACTCACTCACTCACTCACTCACTCACCTACTCACTCACTCACTCACTCAGTCACTCACTCACCCACTCAGTCACCCACCCACTCAGTCACTCACTCACTCACCCACTCACTCACTCACCCACTCACCCACTCGCTCACTCACTCACTCACCCACTCACTCACTCACTCACCCACTCGCTCACTCACTCACTCACCCACTCACTCACTCACTCACCCACTCACTCACCCACTCACCCACCCACTCACTCACCCACTCACCCACTCACCCACTCACCCACTCACCCACTCACTCACCCACTCACCCACCCACTCACTCACCCACTCACCCACTCACCCACTCACCCACTCACCCACTCACTCACCCACTCACCCACCCACTCACTCACCCACTCACCCACTCACTCACCCACTCACCCACTCACCCACTCACCCACTCACTCACCCACTCACCCACTCACCCACTCACTCACTCACCCACTCACCCACTCACTCACCCACTCACCCACTCACTCACCCACTCACTCACCCACTCACCCACTCACCCACTCACTCACCCACTCACCCACTCACTCACTCACCCACTCACTCACCCACTCACTCACCCACTCACTCACCCACTCACCCACTCACTCACTCACCCACTCACCCACCCACTCACCCACTCACCCACTCACTCACCCACTCACCCACTCACTCACCCACTCACTCACCCACTCACTCACCCACTCACTCACCCACTCACCCACTCACTCACCCACTCACCCACCCACTCACTCACCCACTCACTCACCCACTCACCCACTCACCCACTCACTCACCCGCTCAACCACTCACCCACTCACTCACCCACTCACTCACCCACTCACTCACCCGCTCAACCACTCACCCACTCACTCACCCACACGCTCACCCACTCACTCACCCGCTCAACCACTCACCCACTCACTCACCCACTCACTCACCCACTCACTCAGTCACTCACCCACTCACTCACCCACTCACCCACTCACTCACCCACTCACCCACTCACTCACTCACCCACTCACTCACTCACCCACTCACCCACTCACTCACCCACTCACCCACTCACTCACTCACCCACTCACTCACTCACCCACTCACTCACTCACCCACTCACCCACTCACCCACTCACCCACTCACCCACTCACTCACCCACTCACCCACTCACTCACCCACTCACCCACTCACCCACCCACTCACCCACTCACCCACTCACTCACCCGCTCAACCACTCACCCACTCACCCGCTCAACCACTCACCCACTCACTCAGTCACTCACCCACTCACTCAGTCACTCACTCAGTCACTCAGTCACTCACTCATTCACTCACTCAGTCATTCACTCACTCACTCACTCACCCACCCACTCACCCGCTCACTCACCCGCTCAACCACTCACCCACTCACTCAGTCACTCACCCACTCACTCAGTCACTCACTCAGTCACTCAGTCACTCACTCATTCACTCACTCAGTCATTCACTCACTCACTCACTCACCCACCCACTCACCCACGCACTCACTCACTCAACTACTCACTCACCCACTCACTCACCCACTCACTCAGTCACTCACTCAGTCACTCACTCACTCACACACTCACTCACCCACTCACTCACTCACTCACTCACCTACTCACTCACTCACTCAGTCACTCACTCACCCACTCAGTCACCCACCCACTCAGTCACTCACTCACTCACCCACTCACTCAGTCACTCACCCACTCACTCACCCACCCACTCACCCACTCACTCAGTCACTCACTCAGTCACTCACCCACCCACTCACTCACTCACTCACCCACCCACTCAGTCACTCACTCACTCACCTACTCACTCACCCACTCACTCACCCGCTCACTCACTCACCTACTCACTCAGTCACTCACCCACTCACTCACCCACCCACTCACCCACTCACTCAGTCACTCACTCAGTCACTCACCCACTCACTCAGTCACTCACCCACCCACTCACCCACTCACTCACCCACCCACTCACCCACTCACTCAGTCACTCACTCAGTCACTCACCCACTCACTCAGTCACTCACCCACTCACCCACTCACTCAGTCACTCACTCACTCAGTCACTCACCCACTCACTCAGTCACTCACTCATTCACTCACTCACTCATTCACTCACTCACTCACTCACTCAGTCACTCACTCATTCACTCACCCACTCAATCACCCACTCACTCACCCACTCACTCACCCACTCACTCACTCACTCACCTACTCACTCACTCAGTCACTCACTCACCCACTCAGTCACCCACCCACTCAGTCACTCACTCACTCACCCACTCACTCAGTCACTCACCCACTCACTCACCCACCCACTCAGTCACTCACCCACCCACTCACTCACTCACTCACCCACCCACTCAGTCACTCACTCACTCACCTACTCACTCACCCACTCACTCACCCGCTCACTCACTCACCTACTCACTCAGTCACTCACCCACTCACTCACCCACCCACTCACCCACTCACTCAGTCACTCACTCAGTCACTCACCCACTCACTCAGTCACTCACCCACCCACTCACCCACTCACTCACCCACCCACTCACCCACTCACTCAGTCACTCACTCAGTCACTCACCCACTCACTCAGTCACTCACCCACCCACTCACCCACTCACTCAGTCACTCACTCAGTCACTCACCCACTCACTCAGTCACTCACTCATTCACTCACTCATTCACTCACTCACTCACTCAGTCACTCACTCATTCACTCACTCACCCACTCAATCACCCACTCATTCACCCACTCACTCACCCACCCACTCACCCACTCATTCAGTCACTCACTCAGTCACTCACCCACTCACTCAGTCACTCACCCACCCACTCACCCACTCACTCACCCACTCACTCACCCACCCACTCACCCACTCACTCAGTCACTCACTCAGTCACTCACCCACTCACTCAGTCACTCACCCACCCACTCACCCACTCACTCAGTCACTCACTCACCCACTCACTCAGTCACTCACCCACTCAGTCACTCACTCACCCACTCACTCACCCGCTCACTCACCCGCTCAACCACTCACCCACTCACTCAGTCACTCACCCACTCACTCACCCACTCACTCAGTCACTCACTCACTCACCCACTCACTCAGTCACTCACTCACCCACTCACTCAGTCACTCACCCACTCACTCACCCACTCACTCAGTCACTCACCCACCCACTCACCCACTCACTCAGTCACTCACTCAGTCACTCACCCACTCACTCAGTCACTCACCCACTCACTCACCCACCCACTCACCCACTCACTCAGTCACTCACTCAGTCACTCACCCACTCACTCAGTCACTCACCCACCCACTCACCCACTCACTCAGTCACTCACCCACTCACCCACCCACTCACCCACTCACTCAGTCACTCACTCAGTCACTCACCCACTCACTCAGTCACTCACCCACTCACTCAGTCACTCACTCAGTCACTCACCCACTCACTCAGTCACTCACTCATTCACTCACTCATTCACTCACTCACTCACTCAGTCACTCACTCATTCACTCACTCACCCACTCACCCACTCACTCAGTCACTCACCCACTCAGTCACTCACTCACCCACTTACTCACCCGCTCACTCACCCGCTCAACCACTCACCCACTCACTCAGTCACTCACCCACTCACTCACCCACTCACTCAGTCACTCACTCACCCACGCACTCAGTCACTCACTCACCCACTCACTCAGTCACTCACGCACTCACTCACCCACTCACTCAGTCACTCACTCACCCACTCACTCAGTCACTCACCCACTCACTCACTCACCCACTCACTCACCCACTCACTCACCCACTCACTCAGTCACTCACCCACTCAGTCACTCACTCACCCACTCACTCACCCGCTCACTCACCCGCTCAACCACTCACCCACTCACTCAGTCACTCACCCACTCACTCACCCACTCACTCAGTCACTCACCCACTCACTCACCCACCCACTCACCCACTCACTCAGTCACTCACTCAGTCACTCACCCATTCACTCAGTCACTCACCCACCCACTCACCCACTCACTCACCCACCCACTCACCCACTCACTCAGTCACTCACTCAGTCACTCACCCACTCACTCAGTCACTCACCCACCCACTCACCCACTCACTCAGTCACTCACTCAGTCACTCACCCACTCACTCAGTCACTCACTCATTCACTCACTCATTCACTCACTCACTCACTCAGTCACTCACTCATTCACTCACTCACCCACTCAATCACCCACTCATTCACCCACTCACTCACTCACCTACTCACTCACCCACTCACTCACCCGCTCACTCACTCACCTACTCACTCAGTCACTCACCCACTCACTCACCCACCCACTCACCCACTCACTCAGTCACTCACTCAGTCACTCACCCATTCACTCAGTCACTCACCCACCCACTCACCCACTCACTCACCCACCCACTCACCCACTCACTCAGTCACTCACTCAGTCACTCACCCACTCACTCAGTCACTCACCCACCCACTCACCCACTCACTCAGTCACTCACTCAGTCACTCACCCACTCACTCAGTCACTCACTCATTCACTCACTCATTCACTCACTCACTCACTCAGTCACTCACTCATTCACTCACCCACTCAATCACCCACTCATTCACCCACTCACTCACCCACCCACTCACCCACTCATTCAGTCACTCACTCAGTCACTCACCCACTCACTCAGTCACTCACCCACCCACTCACCCACTCACTCACCCACTCACTCACCCACCCACTCACCCACTCACTCAGTCACTCACTCAGTCACTCACCCACTCACTCAGTCACTCACCCACCCACTCACCCACTCACTCAGTCACTCACTCACCCACTCACTCAGTCACTCACCCACTCAGTCACTCACTCACCCACTCACTCACCCGCTCACTCACCCGCTCAACCACTCACCCACTCACTCAGTCACTCACCCACTCACTCACCCACTCACTCAGTCACTCACTCACTCACCCACTCACTCAGTCACTCACTCACCCACTCACTCAGTCACTCACCCACTCACTCACCCACTCACTCAGTCACTCACCCACCCACTCACCCACTCACTCAGTCACTCACTCAGTCACTCACCCACTCACTCAGTCACTCACCCACTCACTCACCCACCCACTCACCCACTCACTCAGTCACTCACTCAGTCACTCACCCACTCACTCAGTCACTCACCCACCCACTCACCCACTCACTCAGTCACTCACCCACTCACCCACCCACTCACCCACTCACTCAGTCACTCACTCAGTCACTCACCCACTCACTCAGTCACTCACCCACTCACTCAGTCACTCACTCAGTCACTCACCCACTCACTCAGTCACTCACTCATTCACTCACTCATTCACTCACTCACTCACTCACTCAGTCACTCACTCATTCACTCACTCACCCACTCACCCACTCACTCAGTCACTCACCCACTCAGTCACTCACTCACCCACTTACTCACCCGCTCACTCACCCGCTCAACCACTCACCCACTCACTCAGTCACTCACCCACTCACTCACCCACTCACTCAGTCACTCACTCACCCACGCACTCAGTCACTCACTCACCCACTCACTCAGTCACTCACGCACTCACTCACCCACTCACTCAGTCACTCACTCACCCACTCACTCAGTCACTCACCCACTCACTCACCCACTCACTCACCCACTCACTCACCCACTCACTCAGTCACTCACCCACTCAGTCACTCACTCACCCACTCACTCACCCGCTCACTCACCCGCTCAACCACTCACCCACTCACTCAGTCACTCACCCACTCACTCACCCACTCACTCAGTCACTCACTCACTCACCCACTCACTCACTCACTCACTCAGTCACTCACCCACTCACTCACCCACTCACTCACTCACTCACCCACCCACTCACCCACTCACTCACTCACCTACTCACCCACTCACTCACTCACTCACCCACCCACTCACCCACTCACTCACTCACCTACTCACTCACCCACTCACTCACCCACTCACTCAGTCACTCACTCATTCACTCACTCATTCACTCACCTACTCACCCACTCACTCACTCACCCACTCACCCACTCACTCACTCACTCACCTACTCACTCACTCACTCACTCACTCACCCACTCACTCACCCACTCACTCAGTCACTCACTCATTCACTCACTCATTCACTCACTCACTCAGTCAGTCACTCAGTCACTCACCCACTCACTCACCCACTCACTCAGTCACTCACCCACTCACTCACCCACTCACTCAGTCACTCAGTCACTCACTCACTCATTCATTCATTCACTCACCCACTCACTCAGTTACTCACCCACTCACTCACCCACTCACTCACTCACTCAGTCACTCACTCACCCACTCACTCACTCACTCAGTCACTCACTCACTCACCCACTCACTCACCCACTCACTCAGTCACTCACCCACTCACTCACCCACTCACTCAGTCACTCACTCACTCACTCAGTCACTCGCCTACTCACTCACTCACTCACCCACTCACTCAGTCACTCACCCACTCACTCAGTCACTCACCCACTCACTCAGTCACTCAGTCACTCACCCACTCTCTCACCCACTCACCCACTCACTCAGTCACTCACTCAGTCACTCACTCACCCACTCACTCACTCACCCACTCACTCAGTCACTCACTCACTCAGTCACTCACCCACCCACTCACTCACTCAGTCACTCACCCACTCACTCACTCACCTACTCACTCACTCACCCACTCACCCACTCACTCAGTCACTCACTCATTCACTCACTCATTCACTCACTCACTCAGTCACTCACTCAGTCACTCACCCACCCACTCACCCACTCACTCAGTCACTCACCCACTCACTCAGTCACTCACTCATTCATTCATTCACTCAGTCAGTCACTCAGTCACTCACCCACCCACTCACCCACTCACTCAGTCACTCACCCACTCACTCACCCACTCACTCAGTCACTCAGTCACTCACTCACTCATTCATTCATTCATTCACTCACCCACTCACTCAGTTACTCACCCACTCACTCACCCACTCACTCACTCACTCAGTCACTCACTCACCCACTCACTCACTCACTCAGTCACTCACTCACTCACCCACTCACTCACCCACTCACTCAGTCACTCACCCACTCACTCACCCACTCACTCAGTCACTCACTCACTCACTCAGTCACTCGCCTACTCACTCACTCACTCACCCACTCACTCAGTCACTCACCCACTCACTCAGTCACTCACCCACTCACTCAGTCACTCAGTCACTCACCCACTCTCTCACCCACTCACCCACTCACTCAGTCACTCACTCAGTCACTCACTCACCCACTCACTCACTCACCCACTCACTCAGTCACTCACTCACTCAGTCACTCACCCACCCACTCACTCACTCAGTCACTCACTCACCCACTCACTCACTCACCTACTCACTCACTCACCCACTCACTCACCCACTCACTCAGTCACTCACTCATTCACTCACTCATTCACTCACTCACTCAGTCACTCACTCAGTCACTCACCCACCCACTCACCCACTCACTCAGTCACTCACCCACTCACTCAGTCACTCACCCACTCACTCAGTCACTCACTCAGTCACTCACCCACTCACTCAGTCACTCACTCATTCACTCACTCATTCACTCACTCACTCACTCAGTCACTCACTCATTCACTCACTCACCCACTCACCCACTCACTCAGTCACTCACCCACTCAGTCACTCACTCACCCACTTACTCACCCGCTCACTCACCCGCTCAACCACTCACCCACTCACTCAGTCACTCACCCACTCACTCACCCACTCACTCAGTCACTCACTCACCCACGCACTCAGTCACTCACTCACCCACTCACTCAGTCACTCACGCACTCACTCACCCACTCACTCAGTCACTCACTCACCCACTCACTCAGTCACTCACCCACTCACTCACCCACTCACTCACCCACTCACTCACCCACTCACTCAGTCACTCACCCACTCAGTCACTCACTCACCCACTCACTCACCCACTCACTCAGTCACTCACTCACTCACCCACTCACTCACTCAGTCACTCACTCACCCACTCACTCAGTCACTCACCCACTCACTCACCCACTCACTCACCCACTCACTCACCCACTCACTCAGTCACTCACCCACTCAGTCACTCACTCACCCACTCACTCACCCACTCACTCAGTCACTCACTCACTCACCCACTCACTCACTCACTCACTCAGTCACTCACCCACTCACTCACCCACTCACTCACTCACTCACCCACCCACTCACCCACTCACTCACTCACCTACTCACCCACTCACTCACTCACTCACCCACCCACTCACCCACTCACTCACTCACCTACTCACTCACCCACTCACTCACCCACTCACTCAGTCACTCACTCATTCACTCACTCATTCACTCACCTACTCACCCACTCACTCACTCACCCACTCACCCACTCACTCACTCACTCACCTACTCACTCACTCACTCACTCACTCACCCACTCACTCACCCACTCACTCAGTCACTCACTCATTCACTCACTCATTCACTCACTCACTCAGTCAGTCACTCAGTCACTCACCCACTCACTCACCCACTCACTCAGTCACTCACCCACTCACTCACCCACTCACTCAGTCACTCAGTCACTCACTCACTCATTCATTCATTCACTCACCCACTCACTCAGTTACTCACCCACTCACTCACCCACTCACTCACTCACTCAGTCACTCACTCACCCACTCACTCACTCACTCAGTCACTCACTCACTCACCCACTCACTCACCCACTCACTCAGTCACTCACCCACTCACTCACCCACTCACTCAGTCACTCACTCACTCACTCAGTCACTCGCCTACTCACTCACTCACTCACCCACTCACTCAGTCACTCACCCACTCACTCAGTCACTCACCCACTCACTCAGTCACTCAGTCACTCACCCACTCTCTCACCCACTCACCCACTCACTCAGTCACTCACTCAGTCACTCACTCACCCACTCACTCACTCACCCACTCACTCAGTCACTCACTCACTCAGTCACTCACCCACCCACTCACTCACTCAGTCACTCACCCACTCACTCACTCACCTACTCACTCACTCACCCACTCACCCACTCACTCAGTCACTCACTCATTCACTCACTCATTCACTCACTCACTCAGTCACTCACTCAGTCACTCACCCACCCACTCACCCACTCACTCAGTCACTCACCCACTCACTCAGTCACTCACTCATTCATTCATTCACTCAGTCAGTCACTCAGTCACTCACCCACCCACTCACCCACTCACTCAGTCACTCACCCACTCACTCACCCACTCACTCAGTCACTCAGTCACTCACTCACTCATTCATTCATTCATTCACTCACCCACTCACTCAGTTACTCACCCACTCACTCACCCACTCACTCACTCACTCAGTCACTCACTCACCCACTCACTCACTCACTCAGTCACTCACTCACTCACCCACTCACTCACCCACTCACTCAGTCACTCACCCACTCACTCACCCACTCACTCAGTCACTCACTCACTCACTCAGTCACTCGCCTACTCACTCACTCACTCACCCACTCACTCAGTCACTCACCCACTCACTCAGTCACTCACTCATTCACTCACTCATTCACTCACCTACTCACCCACTCACTCACTCACCCACTCACCCACTCACTCACTCACTCACCTACTCACTCACTCACTCACCCACTCACTCACCCACTCACTCAGTCACTCACTCATTCACTCACTCATTCACTCACTCACTCAGTCAGTCACTCAGTCACTCACCCACTCACTCACCCACTCACTCAGTCACTCACCCACTCACTCACCCACTCACTCAGTCACTCAGTCACTCACTCACTCATTCATTCATTCACTCACCCACTCACTCAGTTACTCACCCACTCACTCACCCACTCACTCACTCACTCAGTCACTCACTCACCCACTCACTCACTCACTCAGTCACTCACTCACTCACCCACTCACTCACCCACTCACTCAGTCACTCACCCACTCACTCACCCACTCACTCAGTCACTCACTCACTCACTCAGTCACTCGCCTACTCACTCACTCACTCACCCACTCACTCAGTCACTCACCCACTCACTCAGTCACTCACCCACTCACTCAGTCACTCAGTCACTCACCCACTCTCTCACCCACTCACCCACTCACTCAGTCACTCACTCAGTCACTCACTCACCCACTCACTCACTCACCCACTCACTCAGTCACTCACTCACTCAGTCACTCACCCACCCACTCACTCACTCAGTCACTCACCCACTCACTCACTCACCTACTCACTCACTCACCCACTCACCCACTCACTCAGTCACTCACTCATTCACTCACTCATTCACTCACTCACTCAGTCACTCACTCAGTCACTCACCCACCCACTCACCCACTCACTCAGTCACTCACCCACTCACTCAGTCACTCACTCATTCATTCATTCACTCAGTCAGTCACTCAGTCACTCACCCACCCACTCACCCACTCACTCAGTCACTCACCCACTCACTCACCCACTCACTCAGTCACTCAGTCACTCACTCACTCATTCATTCATTCATTCACTCACCCACTCACTCAGTTACTCACCCACTCACTCACCCACTCACTCACTCACTCAGTCACTCACTCACCCACTCACTCACTCACTCAGTCACTCACTCACTCACCCACTCACTCACCCACTCACTCAGTCACTCACCCACTCACTCACCCACTCACTCAGTCACTCACTCACTCACTCAGTCACTCGCCTACTCACTCACTCACTCACCCACTCACTCAGTCACTCACCCACTCACTCAGTCACTCACCCACTCACTCAGTCACTCAGTCACTCACCCACTCTCTCACCCACTCACCCACTCACTCAGTCACTCACTCAGTCACTCACTCACCCACTCACTCACTCACCCACTCACTCAGTCACTCACTCACTCAGTCACTCACCCACCCACTCACTCACTCAGTCACTCACTCACCCACTCACTCACTCACCTACTCACTCACTCACCCACTCACTCACCCACTCACTCAGTCACTCACTCATTCACTCACTCATTCACTCACTCACTCAGTCACTCACTCAGTCACTCACCCACCCACTCACCCACTCACTCAGTCACTCACCCACTCACTCAGTCACTCACTCATTCATTCATTCACTCAGTCAGTCACTCAGTCACTCACCCACCCACTCACCCACTCACTCAGTCACTCACCCACTCACTCACCCACTCACTCAGTCACTCAGTCACTCACTCACTCATTCACTCATTCATTCATTCACTCACCCACTCACTCAGTTACTCACCCGCTCAGTCACTCACTCACCCACTCACTCAGTCACTCACCCACTCACTCACTCACCCACTCACTCAGTCACTCACCCACTCAGTCACTCACTCACCCACTCACTCACCCGCTCACCCACTCACTCACCCACTTACTCAGTCACTCACCCACTCACTCACCCACTCACTCACTCACTCAGTCACTCACTCACCCACTCACTCACTCACTCACTCACTCAGTCACTCACTCACTCACCCACTCACTCACCCACTCACTCAGTCACTCACCCACTCAGTCACTCACTCACCCACTCACTCACCCGCTCACTCACCCGCTCAACCACTCACCCACTCACTCAGTCACTCACCCACTCACTCACCCACTCACTCAGTCACTCACTCACTCACCCACTCACTCACTCACTCACTCACTCAGTCACTCACCCACTCACTCACCCACTCACTCACTCACTCACTCACCCACCCACTCACCCACTCACTCACTCACCTACTCACCCACTCACTCACTCACTCACCCACCCACTCACCCACTCACTCACTCACCTACTCACTCACCCACTCACTCACCCACTCACTCAGTCACTCACTCATTCACTCACTCATTCACTCACCTACTCACCCACTCACTCACTCACCCACTCACCCACTCACTCACTCACTCACCTACTCACTCACTCACTCACTCACTCACCCACTCACTCACCCACTCACTCAGTCACTCACTCATTCACTCACTCATTCACTCACTCACTCAGTCAGTCACTCAGTCACTCACCCACTCACTCACCCACTCACTCAGTCACTCACCCACTCACTCACCCACTCACTCAGTCACTCAGTCACTCACTCACTCATTCATTCATTCACTCACCCACTCACTCAGTTACTCACCCACTCACTCACCCACTCACTCACTCACTCAGTCACTCACTCACCCACTCACTCACTCACTCAGTCACTCACTCACTCACCCACTCACTCACCCACTCACTCAGTCACTCACCCACTCACTCACCCACTCACTCAGTCACTCACTCACTCACTCAGTCACTCGCCTACTCACTCACTCACTCACCCACTCACTCAGTCACTCACCCACTCACTCAGTCACTCACCCACTCACTCAGTCACTCAGTCACTCACCCACTCTCTCACCCACTCACCCACTCACTCAGTCACTCACTCAGTCACTCACTCACCCACTCACTCACTCACCCACTCACTCAGTCACTCACTCACTCAGTCACTCACCCACCCACTCACTCACTCAGTCACTCACCCACTCACTCACTCACCTACTCACTCACTCACCCACTCACCCACTCACTCAGTCACTCACTCATTCACTCACTCATTCACTCACTCACTCAGTCACTCACTCAGTCACTCACCCACCCACTCACCCACTCACTCAGTCACTCACCCACTCACTCAGTCACTCACTCATTCATTCATTCACTCAGTCAGTCACTCAGTCACTCACCCACCCACTCACCCACTCACTCAGTCACTCACCCACTCACTCACCCACTCACTCAGTCACTCAGTCACTCACTCACTCATTCATTCATTCATTCACTCACCCACTCACTCAGTTACTCACCCACTCACTCACCCACTCACTCACTCACTCAGTCACTCACTCACCCACTCACTCACTCACTCAGTCACTCACTCACTCACCCACTCACTCACCCACTCACTCAGTCACTCACCCACTCACTCACCCACTCACTCAGTCACTCACTCACTCACTCAGTCACTCGCCTACTCACTCACTCACTCACCCACTCACTCAGTCACTCACCCACTCACTCAGTCACTCACCCACTCACTCAGTCACTCAGTCACTCACCCACTCTCTCACCCACTCACCCACTCACTCAGTCACTCACTCAGTCACTCACTCACCCACTCACTCACTCACCCACTCACTCAGTCACTCACTCACTCAGTCACTCACCCACCCACTCACTCACTCAGTCACTCACTCACCCACTCACTCACTCACCTACTCACTCACTCACCCACTCACTCACCCACTCACTCAGTCACTCACTCATTCACTCACTCATTCACTCACTCACTCAGTCACTCACTCAGTCACTCACCCACCCACTCACCCACTCACTCAGTCACTCACCCACTCACTCAGTCACTCACTCATTCATTCATTCACTCAGTCAGTCACTCAGTCACTCACCCACCCACTCACCCACTCACTCAGTCACTCACCCACTCACTCACCCACTCACTCAGTCACTCAGTCACTCACTCACTCATTCACTCATTCATTCATTCACTCACCCACTCACTCAGTTACTCACCCGCTCAGTCACTCACTCACCCACTCACTCAGTCACTCACCCACTCACTCACTCACCCACTCACTCAGTCACTCACCCACTCAGTCACTCACTCACCCACTCACTCACCCGCTCACCCACTCACTCACCCACTTACTCAGTCACTCACCCACTCACTCACCCACTCACTCACTCACTCAGTCACTCACTCACCCACTCACTCACTCACTCACTCACTCAGTCACTCACTCACTCACCCACTCACTCACCCACTCACTCAGTCACTCACCCACTCACTCACCCACTCACTCAGTCACTCACCCACTCACTCAGTCACTCGCCTACTCACTCACTCACTCACCCACTCACTCAGTCACTCAGTCACTCACCCACTCACTCAGTCACTCAGTCACTCACCCACTCTCTCACCCACTCACCCACTCACTCAGTCACTCACTCAGTCACTCACTCACTCAGTCACTCACCCACCCACTCACTCACTCAGTCACTCACCCACTCACTCAGTCACTCAGTCACTCACCCACTCACTCAGTCACTCGCCTACTCACTCACTCACTCACCCACTCACTCACTCACTCAGTCACTCACCCACTCACTCACCCACTCACTCAGTCACTCAGTCACTCACCCACTCACTCAGTCACTCAGTCACTCACCCACTCACTCAGTCACTCAGTCACTCACCCACTCTCTCACCCACTCACCCACTCACTCAGTCACTCACTCACTCAGTCACTCACTCACCCACTCACTCAGTCACTCACCCACTCACTCAGTCACTCAGTCACTCACCCACTCACTCAGTCACTCGCCTACTCACTCACTCACTCAGTCACTCGGTCACTCACCCACTCTCTCACCCACTCACTCACTCACTCACCCACTCACTCAGTCACTCAGTCACTCACCCACTCTCTTACCCACTCACTCAGTCACTCACTCACTCAGTCACTCGCCCACTCACTCACCCACTAACCCATCCACTCAGCCACCCACTCACCCACTCACTCACTCACTCACTCACTCACTCACACTCACTCACTCACCCACTCACTCACTCATTCACCCACTCACTCACCCCTCACTCACCCACTCACCCACTCACCCACTCACCCACCCACTCACCCACTCACTCACCCCTCACTCACTCACCTACTCACTCACCCACTCACTCACCCACTCACTCACCCACTCACTCACCCACTCACTCACTCATTCACCCACTCACTCACCCCTCACTCACTCACCCACTCACCCACTCACCCACCCACTCACCCACTCACTCACCCCTCACTCACTCACCTACTCACTCACCCACTCACTCACCTACTCACTCACCCACTCACTCACTCACTCACCCACTCACCAACTCACTCACCACCCATCCACTCACCCACTCACTCATTCACTCACCCACCCACTCACTCACCCACTCACCCACTGACCCACTCACCCACTCACTCGCTCACCCACTCACCCACTCACTCGCTCACCCACTCACCCACTCCCCCACCCACTCACCCCCTCACTCACTCACCCACTGACCCACTCACCCACTCACTCACCCACTCACTCACCCACTCACTCACCCACTCACTCACCCACTCACCAACTCACTCACCCACTCACTCATTCACTCAACCACTCATCCACTCACCCACTCTCTCACTCACCCACTGACCCACTCACCCACTCACTCACCCACCCACTCACTCACCCACCCACCCACCCACTCGCTCACCCACTCACCCACCCACTCACTCACCCACTCACCCACTGACCCACTCTCCCACCCACTCACCCACTCACCCACCCACCCACTCACTCACCCACTCACCCACTCACCCACTCCCCCACCCACTCACCCACTCACTCACTCACCCACTGACCCACTCACCCACTCACCCACTCACTCACCCACTCACCCACCCACTCGCTCACCCACTCACTCACCCACTCACTCACTCACCCACTCACCCACCCACTCGCTCACCCACCCACTCGCTCACCCACCCACTCACTCACCCACTCACCCACCCACTCGCTCACCCACCCACTCACTCTCTCTCCCCATGTCTCTCTCTCCCCGTGTCTCTCTCTCCCCGTGTCTCTCACCCCGTGTCTCTCTCTCTCCCCGTGTCTCTCTAACTCTCTGTCTCTCTCTCCCCGTGTCTCTCTCTCCCCGTGTCTCTCATCCCGTGTCTCTCTCTCCCCGTGTCTCTCTCTCCCCGTGTCTCTCACCCCGTGTCTCTCTCTCTCCCCGTGTCTCTCTAACTCTCTGTCTCTCTCTCCTCGTGTCTCTCTCTCCCCGTGTCTCTCTCACCCCGTGTCTCTCTCCCCGTGTCTCTCTCACCCCGTGTCTCTCTCTCCCCGTGTCTCTCTCACCCTGTCTCACTCTCCCCGTGTCTCTCTCTCCCCGTGTCTCTCTCACCCCGTGTCTCTCTCTCCCCGTGTCTCTCTCACCGTGTCTCTCTCTCCCCGTGTCTCTCTCACCCCGTGTCTCTCTCTCCCCGTGTCTCTCTCACCCCGTGT
The DNA here is from genome assembly GCF_964198595.1 of Lampetra fluviatilis. Classification (NCBI taxonomy): domain Eukaryota; kingdom Metazoa; phylum Chordata; class Hyperoartia; order Petromyzontiformes; family Petromyzontidae; genus Lampetra; species Lampetra fluviatilis. The sequence continues at coordinate 27,023 of NW_027620936.1, forward strand.
CTCTCTCACCCCGTGTCTCTCTCTCCCCGTGTCTCTCTCACCCCGTGTCTCTCTCCCCCCGTGTCTCTCTCTCCCCGTGTCTCTCTCACCCCGTGTCTCTCTCCCCCCGTGTCTCTCTCTCCCCGTGTCTCTCCCTCCCCGTGTCTCTCTCACCCCGTGTCTCTCTCCCCGTGTCTCTCTCTCCCCGTGTCTCTCTCTCCCCGTGTCTCTCTCTCCCCGTGTCTCTCTCTCCCCGTGTCTCTCTCTCCCCGTGTCTCTCTCTCCCCGTGTCTCTCTCACCCCGTGTCTCTCTCCCCGTGTCTCTCTCTCCCCGTGTCTCTCTCCCCCCGTGTCTCTCTCTCCCCGTGTCTCTCTCTCCCCGTGTCTCTCTCACCCCGTGTCTCTCTCTCCCCGTGTCTCTCTCTCCCTGTGTCTCTCTCTCCCCGTGTCTCTCTCTCCCCGTGTCTCTCTCTCCCCGTGTCTCTCTCTCCCCGTGTCTCTCTCTCCCCGTCTCTCTCTCCCCGTGTCTCTCACTCTCCCCGTGTCTCTCTCTCCCCGTGTCTCTCTCTCCCCGTGTCTCACTCTCCCCGTGTCTCTCTCACCCCGTGTCTCTCTCACCCCGTGTCTCACTCTCCCCGTGTCTCTCTCTCCCCGTGTCTCTCTCACCCCATGTCTCTCTCACCCCGTGTCTTTCTCTCCCCGTGTCTCTCTCACCCCGTGTCTCTCTCACCCCGTGTCTTTCTCTCCCCGTGTCTCTCTCTCCCCGTGTCTCTCTCCCCGTGTCTCTCTCCCCGTGTCTCTCTCTCCCCGTGTGTCTCTCTCCCCGTGTCTCTCTCACCCCTTGTCTCTCTCTCCCCGTGTCTCTCTCTCCCCGTGTCTCTCTCCCCGTGTCTCACTCACTCCGTGTCTCTCTCTCCCCGTGTCTCTCTCTCCCCGTGTCTTTCTCTCCCCGTGTCTCTCTCTCCCCGTGTCTCTCTCCCCGTGTCTCACTCACTCCGTGTCTCTCTCTCCCCGTGTCTCACTCACCCCGTGTCTCTCTCTCCCCGTGTCTCTCTCACCCCGTGTCTCTCTCACCCCGTGTCTCTCTCTCCCCGTGTCTCTCTCTCCCCGTGTCTCTCTCTCCCCGTGTCTCTCTCTCCCCGTGTCTCTCTCTCCCCGTGTCTCTCTCTCCCCGTGTCTCTCTCTCCCCGTGTCTCTCTCCCTGTCTCTCTCTCCCCGTGTCTCTCTCACCCCGTGTCTCTCTCTCCCCGTGTCTCTCTCCCCGTGTCTCTCTCTCCCCGTGTCTCTCTCACCCCGTGTCTCTCTCCCCGTGTCTCTCTCTCCCCGTGTCTCTCTCACCCCGTGTCTCTCTCTCCCCGTGTCTCTCTCACCCCGTGTCTCTCTCCCCCCGTGTCTCTCTCTCCCCGTGTCTCTCTCTCCCCGTGTCTCTCTCACCCCGTGTCTCTCTCTCCCCGTGTCTCTCTCACCCCGTGTCTCTCTCCCCCCGTGTCTCTCTCTCCCCGTGTCTCTCTCACCCCGTGTCTCTCTCACCCCGTGTCTCTCTCTCCCCGTGTCTCTCTCACCCCGTGTCTCTCTCCCCCCGTGTCTCTCTCTCCCCGTGTCTCTCTCACCCCGTGTCTCTCTCCCCCCGTGTCTCTCTCTCCCCGTGTCTCTCTCACCCCGTGTCTCTCTCTCCCCGTGTCTCTCTCACCCCGTGTCTCTCTCCCCCCGTGTCTCTCTCTCCCCGTGTCTCTCTCTCCCCGTGTCTCTCTCTCCCCGTGTCTCTCTCTCCCCGTGTCTCTCTCTCCCCGTGTCTCTCTCTCCCCGTGTCTCTCTCTCCCCGTGTCTCTCTCCCCGTGTCTCTCTCTCCCCGTGTCTCTCTCTCCCCGTGTCTCTCACTCACCCCGTGTCTCTCCCCATGTCTCTCTCTCCCCGTGTCTCTCTCCCCCCGTGTCTCTCTCTCCCCGTGTCTCTCTCACCCCGTGTCTCTCTCCCCGTGTCTCTCTCTCCCCGTGTCTCTCTCTCCCCGTGTCTCTCTCACCCCGTGTCTCTCTCTCCCCGTGTCTCTCTCACCCCGTGTCTCTCTCTCCCCGTGTCTCTCTCACCCCGTGTCTCTCTCACCCCGTGTCTCTCTCTCCCCGTGTCTCTCTCTCCCCGTGTCTCTCTCTCCCCGTGTCTCTCTCTCCCCGTGTCTCTCTCACCCCGTGTCTCTCTCACCCCGTGTCTCTCTCCCCGTGTCTCTCTCTCCCCGTGTCTCTCTCACCCCGTGTCTCTCTCTCCCCGTGTCTCTCTCACCGTGTCTCTCTCTCCCCGTGTCTCTCTCCCCGTGTCTCTCTCTCCCCGTGTCTCTCTTTCCCCGTGTCTCTCTCTCCCCGTGTCTCACTCACTCCGTGTCTCTCTCCCCGTGTCTCTCTCTCTCTCCCCGTGTCTCTCCCCGTGTCTCTCTCCCCGTGTCTCTCTCACCCCGTGTCTCTCTCCCCATGTCTCTCTCACCCCGTGTCTCTCTCTCCCCGTGTCTCTCTCCCCCCGTGTCTCTCTCACCCCGTGTCTCTCTCACCCCGTGTCTCTCTCCCCCCGTGTCTCTCTCACCCCGTGTCTCTCCCCGTGTCTCTCTCCCCGTGTCTCTCTCTCCCCGTGTCTCTCTCTCCCCGTGTCTCTCTCTCCCCGTGTCTCTCTCTCCCCGTGTCTCTCTCTCCCCGTGTCTCTCTCCCCCCGTGTCTCTCTCTCCCCGTGTCTCTCCCCGTGTCTCTCTCTCCCCGTGTCTGTCTCTCCCCGTGTCTCTCTCTCCCCATGTCTCTCTCTCCCCGTGTCTCTCTCCCCCCGTGTCTCTCTCTCCCCGTGTCTCTCCCCGTGTCTCTCTCACCCCGTGTCTCACTCACCCCGTGTCTCACTCACCCTGTGTCTCACCCCGTGTCTCTCTCTCCCCGTGTCTCTCTCACCCCGTGTCTCACCCCGTGTCTCTCTCCCCGTGTCTCTCTCACCCCGTGTCTCTCTCACCCCGTGTCTCACCCCGTGTCTCTCTCTCCCCGTGTCTCTCCCCGTGTCTCTCTCCCCGTGTCTCACTCACACCGTGTCTCTCTCCCCGTGTCTCTCTCTCCCCGTGTCTCTCTCTCAGTGTCTCTCCCTCCCAGTGTCTCTCTCCCCGTGTCTCTCTCCCCGTGTCTCTCCCCCCGTGTCTCTCTCACCCCGTGTCTCTCTCACCCCGTGTCTCTCTCACCCCGTGTCTCACCCCGTGTCTCTCTCACCCCGTGTCTCTCCCCGTGTCTCTCTCTCCCCGTGTCTCTCTCCCCGTGTCTCTCCCCGTGTCTCTCTCTCCCCGTGTCTCTCTCCCCCCGTGTCTCTCTCACCTTGTGTCTCTCCCCGTGTCTCTCTCCCCGTGTCTCTCTCCCCGTGTCTCTCTCCCCCCGTGTCTCTCTCACCCCGTGTCTCTCCCCGTGTCTCTCTCCCCGTGTCTCTCTCCCCGTGTCTCTCTCTCCCCGTGTCTCTCTCACCCCGTGTCTCTCCCCGTGTCTCTCTCCCCGTGTCTCTCTCCCCGTGTCTCTCTCTCCCCGTGTCTCTCTCTCAGTGTCTCTCTCTCTCCGTGTCTCTCTCACCCCATGTCTCTCCCCGTGTCTCTCTCCCCCCGTGTCTCTCTCCCCCCGTGTCTCTCTCACCCCGTGTCTCTCTCACCCCGTGTCTCTCTCACCCCGTGTCTCTCACTCACCCCGTGTCTCTCACTCACCCCGTGTCTCTCACCCTGTCTCTCTTTCCCCGTGTCTCTCTCACCCCGTGTCTCTCTCACCCCGTGTCTCTCTCACCCCGTGTCTCTCACTCACCCCATGTCTCTCACCCTGTCTCTCTCTCCCCGTGTCTCTCTCCCCGTGTCTCTCTCACCCCGTGTCTCTCCCCCTGTCTCTCTCTCCCCGTGTCTCTCTCTCCCCGTGTCTCTCTCACCCCGTGTCTCTCCCCGTGTCTCTCCCCATGTCTCTCTCTCCCCGTGTCTCTCTCACCCCGTGTCTCTCACCCTGTCTCTCTCTCCCCGTGTCTCTCTCACCCCGTGTCTCTCTCACCCCGTGTCTCTCTCACCCCGTGTCTCTCTCACCCCGTGTCTCTCTCACCCCGTGTCTCTCTCTCCCCGTGTCTCTCTCCCCGTGTCTCTCTCCCCCCGTGTCTCTCTCACCCCGTGTCTCTCTCACCCCGTGTCTCTCCCCGTGTCTCTCTCCCCGTGTCTCTCTCCCCCCGTGTCTCTCTCACCCCGTGTCTCTCTCACCCCGTGTCTCTCCCCGTGTCTCTCTCCCCCCGTGTCTCTCCCCGTGTCTCTCTCACCCCGTGTCTCTCCCCGTGTCTCTCCCCATGTCTCTCTCACCCCGTGTCTCTCTCCCCGTGTGTCTCACCCCATGTCTCTCTCTCACCCCGTGTCTCTCTCACCCCGTGTCTCTCTCACCCCGTGTCTCTCTCACCCCGTGTCTCTCCCCGTGTCTCTCTCTCCCCGTGTCTCTCTCACCCCGTGTCTCTCTCCCCGTGTCTCTCTCACCCCGTGTCTCACCCCGTGTCTCACCCCGTGTCTCACCCCGTGTCTCACCCCGTGTCTCACTCACCCCGTGTCTCTCCCCGTGTCTCTCTCTCCCCGTGTCTCTCTCTCCCCGTGTCTCTCTCCCCGTGTCTCTCTCTCCCCGTGTCTCTCTCTCCCAGTGTCTCTCTCTCCCCGTGTCTCTCTCTCCCCGTGTCTCTCATCCCGTGTCTCTCTCTCCCCGTGTCTCTCTCTCCCCGTGTCTCTCACCCCGTGTCTCTCTCTCTCCCCGTGTCTCTCTAACTCTCTGTCTCTCTCTCCTCGTGTCTCTCTCTCCCCGTGTCTCTCTCACCCCGTGTCTCTCTCTCCCCGTGTCTCTCTCACCCCGTGTCTCTCTCACCCCGTGTCTCTCTCTCCCCGTGTCTCTCTCACCCCGTGTCTCTCTCCCCCCGTGTCTCTCTCTCCCCGTGTCTCTCTCACCCCGTGTCTCTCTCCCCGTGTCTCTCTCACCCCGTGTCTCTCTCTCCCCGTGTCTCTCTCACCCTGTCTCACTCTCCCCGTGTCTCTCTCTCCCCGTGTCTCTCTCACCCCGTGTCTCTCTCTCCCCGTGTCTCTCTCACCGTGTCTCTCTCTCCCCGTGTCTCTCTCACCCCGTGTCTCTCTCTCCCCGTGTCTCTCTCACCCCGTGTCTCTCTCACCCCGTGTCTCTCTCTCCCCGTGTCTCTCTCACCCCGTGTCTCTCTCCCCCCGTGTCTCTCTCTCCCCGTGTCTCTCTCACCCCGTGTCTCTCTCCCCCCGTGTCTCTCTCTCCCCGTGTCTCTCTCTCCCCGTGTCTCTCTCACCCCGTGTCTCTCTCCCCGTGTCTCTCTCTCCCCGTGTCTCTCTCTCCCCGTGTCTCTCTCTCCCCGTGTCTCTCTCTCCCCGTGTCTCTCTCTCCCCGTGTCTCTCTCTCCCCGTGTCTCTCTCACCCCGTGTCTCTCTCCCCGTGTCTCTCTCTCCCCGTGTCTCTCTCCCCCCGTGTCTCTCTCTCCCCGTGTCTCTCTCTCCCCGTGTCTCTCTCACCCCGTGTCTCTCTCTCCCCGTGTCTCTCTCTCCCTGTGTCTCTCTCTCCCCGTGTCTCTCTCTCCCCGTGTCTCTCTCTCCCCGTGTCTCTCTCTCCCCGTGTCTCTCTCTCCCCGTCTCTCTCTCCCCGTGTCTCTCACTCTCCCCGTGTCTCTCTCTCCCCGTGTCTCTCTCTCCCCGTGTCTCACTCTCCCCGTGTCTCTCTCACCCCGTGTCTCTCTCACCCCGTGTCTCACTCTCCCCGTGTCTCTCTCTCCCCGTGTCTCTCTCACCCCATGTCTCTCTCACCCCGTGTCTTTCTCTCCCCGTGTCTCTCTCACCCCGTGTCTCTCTCACCCCGTGTCTTTCTCTCCCCGTGTCTCTCTCTCCCCGTGTCTCTCTCCCCGTGTCTCTCTCCCCGTGTCTCTCTCTCCCCGTGTGTCTCTCTCCCCGTGTCTCTCTCACCCCTTGTCTCTCTCTCCCCGTGTCTCTCTCTCCCCGTGTCTCTCTCCCCGTGTCTCACTCACTCCGTGTCTCTCTCTCCCCGTGTCTCTCTCTCCCCGTGTCTTTCTCTCCCCGTGTCTCTCTCTCCCCGTGTCTCTCTCCCCGTGTCTCACTCACTCCGTGTCTCTCTCTCCCCGTGTCTCACTCACCCCGTGTCTCTCTCTCCCCGTGTCTCTCTCACCCCGTGTCTCTCTCACCCCGTGTCTCTCTCTCCCCGTGTCTCTCTCTCCCCGTGTCTCTCTCTCCCCGTGTCTCTCTCTCCCCGTGTCTCTCTCTCCCCGTGTCTCTCTCTCCCCGTGTCTCTCTCTCCCCGTGTCTCTCTCCCTGTCTCTCTCTCCCCGTGTCTCTCTCACCCCGTGTCTCTCTCTCCCCGTGTCTCTCTCCCCGTGTCTCTCTCTCCCCGTGTCTCTCTCACCCCGTGTCTCTCTCCCCGTGTCTCTCTCTCCCCGTGTCTCTCTCACCCCGTGTCTCTCTCTCCCCGTGTCTCTCTCACCCCGTGTCTCTCTCCCCCCGTGTCTCTCTCTCCCCGTGTCTCTCTCTCCCCGTGTCTCTCTCACCCCGTGTCTCTCTCTCCCCGTGTCTCTCTCACCCCGTGTCTCTCTCCCCCCGTGTCTCTCTCTCCCCGTGTCTCTCTCACCCCGTGTCTCTCTCACCCCGTGTCTCTCTCTCCCCGTGTCTCTCTCACCCCGTGTCTCTCTCCCCCCGTGTCTCTCTCTCCCCGTGTCTCTCTCACCCCGTGTCTCTCTCCCCCCGTGTCTCTCTCTCCCCGTGTCTCTCTCACCCCGTGTCTCTCTCTCCCCGTGTCTCTCTCACCCCGTGTCTCTCTCCCCCCGTGTCTCTCTCTCCCCGTGTCTCTCTCTCCCCGTGTCTCTCTCTCCCCGTGTCTCTCTCTCCCCGTGTCTCTCTCTCCCCGTGTCTCTCTCTCCCCGTGTCTCTCTCTCCCCGTGTCTCTCTCCCCGTGTCTCTCTCTCCCCGTGTCTCTCTCTCCCCGTGTCTCTCACTCACCCCGTGTCTCTCCCCATGTCTCTCTCTCCCCGTGTCTCTCTCCCCCCGTGTCTCTCTCTCCCCGTGTCTCTCTCACCCCGTGTCTCTCTCCCCGTGTCTCTCTCTCCCCGTGTCTCTCTCTCCCCGTGTCTCTCTCACCCCGTGTCTCTCTCTCCCCGTGTCTCTCTCACCCCGTGTCTCTCTCTCCCCGTGTCTCTCTCACCCCGTGTCTCTCTCACCCCGTGTCTCTCTCTCCCCGTGTCTCTCTCTCCCCGTGTCTCTCTCTCCCCGTGTCTCTCTCTCCCCGTGTCTCTCTCACCCCGTGTCTCTCTCACCCCGTGTCTCTCTCCCCGTGTCTCTCTCTCCCCGTGTCTCTCTCACCCCGTGTCTCTCTCTCCCCGTGTCTCTCTCACCGTGTCTCTCTCTCCCCGTGTCTCTCTCCCCGTGTCTCTCTCTCCCCGTGTCTCTCTTTCCCCGTGTCTCTCTCTCCCCGTGTCTCACTCACTCCGTGTCTCTCTCCCCGTGTCTCTCTCTCTCTCCCCGTGTCTCTCCCCGTGTCTCTCTCCCCGTGTCTCTCTCACCCCGTGTCTCTCTCCCCATGTCTCTCTCACCCCGTGTCTCTCTCTCCCCGTGTCTCTCTCCCCCCGTGTCTCTCTCACCCCGTGTCTCTCTCACCCCGTGTCTCTCTCCCCCCGTGTCTCTCTCACCCCGTGTCTCTCCCCGTGTCTCTCTCCCCGTGTCTCTCTCTCCCCGTGTCTCTCTCTCCCCGTGTCTCTCTCTCCCCGTGTCTCTCTCTCCCCGTGTCTCTCTCTCCCCGTGTCTCTCTCCCCCCGTGTCTCTCTCTCCCCGTGTCTCTCCCCGTGTCTCTCTCTCCCCGTGTCTGTCTCTCCCCGTGTCTCTCTCTCCCCATGTCTCTCTCTCCCCGTGTCTCTCTCCCCCCGTGTCTCTCTCTCCCCGTGTCTCTCCCCGTGTCTCTCTCACCCCGTGTCTCACTCACCCCGTGTCTCACTCACCCTGTGTCTCACCCCGTGTCTCTCTCTCCCCGTGTCTCTCTCACCCCGTGTCTCACCCCGTGTCTCTCTCCCCGTGTCTCTCTCACCCCGTGTCTCTCTCACCCCGTGTCTCACCCCGTGTCTCTCTCTCCCCGTGTCTCTCCCCGTGTCTCTCTCCCCGTGTCTCACTCACACCGTGTCTCTCTCCCCGTGTCTCTCTCTCCCCGTGTCTCTCTCTCAGTGTCTCTCCCTCCCAGTGTCTCTCTCCCCGTGTCTCTCTCCCCGTGTCTCTCCCCCCGTGTCTCTCTCACCCCGTGTCTCTCTCACCCCGTGTCTCTCTCACCCCGTGTCTCACCCCGTGTCTCTCTCACCCCGTGTCTCTCCCCGTGTCTCTCTCTCCCCGTGTCTCTCTCCCCGTGTCTCTCCCCGTGTCTCTCTCTCCCCGTGTCTCTCTCCCCCCGTGTCTCTCTCACCTTGTGTCTCTCCCCGTGTCTCTCTCCCCGTGTCTCTCTCCCCGTGTCTCTCTCCCCCCGTGTCTCTCTCACCCCGTGTCTCTCCCCGTGTCTCTCTCCCCGTGTCTCTCTCCCCGTGTCTCTCTCTCCCCGTGTCTCTCTCACCCCGTGTCTCTCCCCGTGTCTCTCTCCCCGTGTCTCTCTCCCCGTGTCTCTCTCTCCCCGTGTCTCTCTCTCAGTGTCTCTCTCTCTCCGTGTCTCTCTCACCCCATGTCTCTCCCCGTGTCTCTCTCCCCCCGTGTCTCTCTCCCCCCGTGTCTCTCTCACCCCGTGTCTCTCTCACCCCGTGTCTCTCTCACCCCGTGTCTCTCACTCACCCCGTGTCTCTCACTCACCCCGTGTCTCTCACCCTGTCTCTCTTTCCCCGTGTCTCTCTCACCCCGTGTCTCTCTCACCCCGTGTCTCTCTCACCCCGTGTCTCTCACTCACCCCATGTCTCTCACCCTGTCTCTCTCTCCCCGTGTCTCTCTCCCCGTGTCTCTCTCACCCCGTGTCTCTCCCCCTGTCTCTCTCTCCCCGTGTCTCTCTCTCCCCGTGTCTCTCTCACCCCGTGTCTCTCCCCGTGTCTCTCCCCATGTCTCTCTCTCCCCGTGTCTCTCTCACCCCGTGTCTCTCACCCTGTCTCTCTCTCCCCGTGTCTCTCTCACCCCGTGTCTCTCTCACCCCGTGTCTCTCTCACCCCGTGTCTCTCTCACCCCGTGTCTCTCTCACCCCGTGTCTCTCTCTCCCCGTGTCTCTCTCCCCGTGTCTCTCTCCCCCCGTGTCTCTCTCACCCCGTGTCTCTCTCACCCCGTGTCTCTCCCCGTGTCTCTCTCCCCGTGTCTCTCTCCCCCCGTGTCTCTCTCACCCCGTGTCTCTCTCACCCCGTGTCTCTCCCCGTGTCTCTCTCCCCCCGTGTCTCTCCCCGTGTCTCTCTCACCCCGTGTCTCTCCCCGTGTCTCTCCCCATGTCTCTCTCACCCCGTGTCTCTCTCCCCGTGTGTCTCACCCCATGTCTCTCTCTCACCCCGTGTCTCTCTCACCCCGTGTCTCTCTCACCCCGTGTCTCTCTCACCCCGTGTCTCTCCCCGTGTCTCTCTCTCCCCGTGTCTCTCTCACCCCGTGTCTCTCTCCCCGTGTCTCTCTCACCCCGTGTCTCACCCCGTGTCTCACCCCGTGTCTCACCCCGTGTCTCACCCCGTGTCTCACTCACCCCGTGTCTCTCCCCGTGTCTCTCTCTCCCCGTGTCTCTCTCTCCCCGTGTCTCTCTCCCCGTGTCTCTCTCTCCCCGTGTCTCTCTCTCCCAGTGTCTCTCTCACCCCGTGTCTCTCTCTCCCCGTGTCTCTCACCCTGTCTCTCTCCCCCCGTGTCTCTCTCACCCCGTGTCTCTCACCCTGTCTCTCTCACCCCGTGTCTCTCTCACCCCGTGTCTCTCCCCGTGTCTCTCTCTCCCCGTGTCTCTCTCACCCCGTGTCTCTCCCCGTGTCTCACCCCGTGTCTCACCCCGTGTCTCTCACCCCGTGTCTCACCCCGTGTCTCACCCCGTGTCTCACCCCATGTCTCTCTCACCCCGTGTCTCACCCCGTGTCTCTCTCCCCGTGTCTCTCTCACCCCGTGTCTCTCTCCCCGTGTCTCTCTCCCCGTGTCTCTCCCCGTGTCTCACTCACCCCGTGTCTCTCACCCCGTGTCTCACTCACCCTGTCTCTCTCTCCCCGTGTCTCTCTCTCCCCGTGTCTCTCTCTCCCCGTGTCTCTCTCTCCCCGTGTCTCTCTCACCCCGTGTCTCTCTCTCCCCGTGTCTCTCTCACCCCGTGTCTCTCTCTCCCCGTGTCTCTCTCTCCCCGTGTCTCTCTCTCCCCGTGTCTCTCTCACCCCGTGTCTCTCCCCGTGTCTCACCCCGTGTCTCTCCCCGTGTCTCACTCACCCCGTGTCTCTCACCCTGTCTCTCTCTCCCCGTGTCTCTCTCTCCCCGTGTCTCTCTCTCCCCGTGTCTCTCTCTCCCCGTGTCTCTCCCCGTGTCTCTCTCCCCCCGTGTCTCACTCACCCCGTGTCTCACCCCGTGTCTCACCCCGTGTCTCACCCCGTGTCTCACCCCGTGTCTCTCCCCGTGTCTCTCTCTCCCCGTGTCTCTCTCCCCGTGTCTCTCACTCACCCCGTGTCTCACCCCGTGTCTCTCCCCGTGTCTCTCCCCGTGTCTCTCTCCCCCCGTGTCTCACTCACCCCGTGTCTCTCCCCGTGTCTCTCTCTCCCCGTGTCTCTCTCCCCCCGTGTCTCTCCCCGTGTCTCTCTCTCCCAGTGTCTCTCTCACCCCGTGTCTCTCTCACCCCGTGTCTCTCTTCCCGTGTCTCTCTCCCCGTGTCTCTCACCCTGTGTCTCACCCCGTGTCTCTCTCCCCATGTCTCTCTCACCCCGTGTCTCACCCCCTGTCTCCCACTCACCCCGTGTCTCTCTCTCCCCGTGTCTCTCACCCCGTGTCTCTCCCCGTGTCTCTCTCTCACCCCGTGTCTCACCCCGTGTCTCTCTCACCCCGTGTCTCACCCCGTGTCTCTCTCCCCGTGTCTCTCTCACCCCGTGTCTCTCTCACCCCGTGTCTCTCTCTCCCCGTGTCTCTCACCCTGTCTCTCTCTCCCCGTGTCTCTCTCCCCGTGTCTCTCTCTCCCCGTGTCTCTCTCTCCCCGTGTCTCTCTCACCCCGTGTCTCTCTCACCCCGTGTCTCTCCCCGTGTCTCTCCCCGTGTCTCTCCCCGTGTCTCTCTCACCCCGTGTCTCTCTCCCCGTGTCTCTCTCCCCGTGTCTCTCTCACCCCGTGTCTCTCTCTCCCCGTGTCTCTCTCACCCCGTGTCTCACCCCGTGTCTCACCCCGTGTCTCACCCCGTGTCTCACCCCGTGTCTCACCCCGTGTCTCTCCCCGTGTCTCTCTCTCCCCGTGTCTCTCTCCCCGTGTCTCTCACTCACCCCGTGTCTCCCCCCGTGTCTCTCCCCGTGTCTCTCTCTCCCCGTGTCTCTCTCTCCCCGTGTCTCTCTCTCCCCGTGTCTCTCTCACCCCGTGTCTCTCTCACCCCGTGTCTCTCTCTCCCCGTGTCTCTCACCCTGTCTCTCTCTCCCCGTGTCTCTCTCCCCGTGTCTCTCTCTCCCCGTGTCTCTCTCTCCCCGTGTCTGTCTCACCCCGTGTCTCACCCCGTGTCTCACCCCGTGTCTCACCCCGTGTCTCACCCCGTGTCTCACCCCGTGTCTCTCCCCGTGTCTCTCTCTCCCCGTGTCTCTCTCACCCCGTGTCTCTCCCCGTGTCTCTCTCTCCCCGTGTCTCTCTCTCCCCGTGTCTCTCACTCACCCCGTGTCTCACCCCGTTTCTCACCCCGTGTCTCTCTCCCCGTGTCTCTCTCACCCCGTGTCTCTCTCACCCCGTGTCTCTCTCTCCCCGTGTCTCTCACCCTGTCTCTCTCTCCCCGTGTCTCTCTCCCCGTGTCTCTCTCTCCCCGTGTCTCTCTCTCCCCATGTCTCTCTCTCCCCGTGTCTCTCTCACCCCGTGTCTCACCCCGTGTCTCTCCCCGTGTCTCTCCCCGTGTCTCTCTCACCCCGTGTCTCTCTCCCCGTGTCTCTCTCCCCGTGTCTCTCTCACCCCGTGTCTGTCTCTCCCCGTGTCTCTCTCACCCCGTGTCTCACCCCGTGTCTCTCCCCGTGTCTCTCCCCGTGTCTCTCCCCGTGTCTCTCCCCGTGTCTCACCCCGTGTCTCACCCCGTGTCTCACCCCGTGTCTCTCTCACCCCGTGTCTCTCACCCTGTGTCTCTCCCCGTGTCTCTCTCTCCGTGTCTCTCTCACCCCGTGTCTCACCCCGTGTCTCACCCCGTGTCTCTCCCCATGTCTCTCTCTCCCCGTGTCTCTCTCTCCCCGTGTCTCTCTCACCCCGTGTCTCTCTCCCCGTGTCTCTCTCCCCGTGTCTGTCTCCACCTGCAGTACATCCTGGAGTCCCAGCTGACGCGGCAGCAGCTGGGAGAGATTCAGTCGCGACACGAGGAGCTCCTCAAGTTGGAGAAAAGCATTCAGGAGGTTCACGACATGTTCATCAACATCGCCATCATGGTGGCAACGCAGGTGAGTGTGTGTGTGGTGAGTGTGGTGAGTGTGTGTGTGTGTGGTGAGTGTGTGGTGAGTGTGTGGTGAGTGTGTGGTGAGTGTGTGAGTCATTCAGGAGGTTCACGACATGTTCATCAACATCGCCATCATGGTGGCAACGCAGGTGAGTGTGTGTGTGGTGAGTGTGGTGAGTGTGTGTGTGTGTGGTGAGTGTGTGGTGAGTGTGTGGTGAGTGTGTGGTGAGTGTGTGGTGAGTGTGTGGTGAGTGTGTGGTGAGTGTGTGAGTCATTCAGGAGGTTCACGACATGTTCATCAACATCGCCATCATGGTGGCAACGCAGGTGAGTCTGTGTGTGGTGAGTGTGTGGTGAGTGTGGTGAGTGTGTGGTGAGTGTGTGGTGAGTGTGTGGTGAGTGTGGTGAGTGTGTGGTGAGTGTGTGGTGAGTGTGTGGTGAGTGTGTGGTGAGTGTGTGAGTCATTCAGGAGGTTCACGACATGTTCATCAACATCGCCATCATGGTGGCAACGCAGGTGAGAGTGTGTGTGGTGAGTGTGGTGAGTGTGGTGAGTGTGTGGTGAGTGTGTGGTGAGTGTGTGGTGAGTGTGTGGTGAGTGTGTGGTGAGTGTGTGGTGAGTGTGTGGTGAGTGTGTGGTGAGTGTGTGAGTCATTCAGGAGGTTCACGACATGTTCATCAACATCGCCATCATGGTGGCAACGCAGGTGAGAGTGTGTGTGGTGAGTGTGTGGTGAGTGTGTGTGGTGAGTGTGTGGTGAGTGTGTGGTGAGTGTGTGTGGTGAGTGTGTGGTGAGTGTGTGTGTGTGTGTGGTGAGTGTGTGGTGAGTGTGTGGTGAGTGTGTGTGTGGTGAGTGTGGTGAGTGTGTGGTGAGTGTGTGGTGAGTGTGTGTGGTGAGTGTGTGAGTCATTCAGGAGGTTCACGACATGTTCATTAACATCGCCATCATGGTGGCAACGCAGGTGAGTGTGTGTGTGTGTGTGGTGAGTGTGTGGTGAGTGTGTGGTGAGTGTGTGGTGAGTGTGTGGTGAGTGTGTGTGTGTGGTGAGTGTGTGTGTGGTGAGTGTGTGGTGAGTGTGTGTGTGTGGTGAGTGTGGTGAGTGTGTGGTGAGTGTGTGGTGAGTGTGTGTGTGTGGTGAGTGTGTGTGTGTGTGTGGTGAGTGTGTGGTGAGTGTGGTGAGTGTGTGTGTGGTGAGTGTGTGGTGAGTGTGGTGAGTGTGTGTGTGGTGAGTGTGGTGAGTGTGTGGTGAGTGTGTGGTGAGTGTGTGTGTGGTGAGTGTGTGAGTGTGTGGTGAGTGTGTGTGGTGAGTGTGTGGTGAGTGTGTGGTGAGTGTGTGGTGAGTGTGTGGTGAGTGTGTGGTGAGTGTGGTGAGTGTGTGGTGAGTGTGTGGTGAGTGTGGTGAGTGTGTGGTGAGTGTGTGGTGAGTGTGTGGTGAGTGTGTGAGTCATTCAGGAGGTTCACGACATGTTCATCAACATCGCCATCATGGTGGCAACGCAGGTGAGTCTGTGAGTGTGTGTGGTGAGTGTGTGTGGTGAGTGTGTGTGTGTGGTGAGTGTGTGTGGTGAGTGTGTGGTGAGTGTGGTGAGTGTGTGTGGTGAGTGTGTGGTGAGTGTGTGGTGAGTGTGTGAGTGTGTGGTGAGTGTGTGGTGAGTGTGTGGTGAGTGTGTGTGGTGAGTGTGAGGTGAGTGTGTGGTGAGTGTGTGTGGTGAGTGTGTGTGGTGAGTGTGTGTGGTGAGTGTGTGTGGTGAGTGTGTGGTGAGTGTGTGGTGAGTGTGTGTGTGGTGAGTGTGTGGTGAGTGTGTGTGTGGTGAGTGTGTGTGGTGAGTGTGTGTGGTGAGTGTGTGGTGAGTGTGTGGTGAGTGTGTGTGGTGAGTGTGTGTGGTGAGTGTGTGGTGAGTGTGTGTGGTGAGTGTGTGTGTGGTGAGTGTGTGTGGTGAGTGTGGTGAGTGTGTGTGGTGTGTGTGTGTGAGGTGAGTGTGTGGTGAGTGTGTGTGGTGTGTGTGTGAGTGTGTGGTGAGTGTGTGTGTGTGAGTGTGTGGTGAGTGTGTGAGTCATTCAGGAGGTTCACGACATGTTCATCAACATCGCCGTCATGGTGGCAACGCAGGTGAGTGTGTGGTGAGTGTGTGTGGTGAGTGTGTGTGGTGAGTGTGGTGAGTGTGTGGTGAGTGTGTGTGGTGAGTGTGTGAGGTGAGTGTGTGAGGTGAGTGTGTGAGGTGAGTGTGTGGTGAGTGTGTGTGGTGAGTGTGTGTGGTGAGTGTGTGTGGTGAGTGTGTGTGGTGAGTGTGTGTGGTGAGTGTGTGTGGTGAGTGTGGTGAGTGTGGTGAGTGTGTGTGGTGAGTGTGTGGTGAGTGTGTGTGGTGAGTGTGTGTGGTGAGTGTGTGGTGAGTGTGTGAGTCATTCAGGAGGTTCACGACATGTTCATCAACATCGCCATCATGGTGGCAACGCAGGTGAGTGTGTGTGTGGTGAGTGTGTGTGTGGTGAGTGTGGTGAGTGTGGTGAGTGTGTGTGGTGAGTGTGTGTGGTGAGTGTGTGGTGAGTGTGTGTGGTGAGTGTGTGGTGAGTGTGTGGTGAGTGTGTGGTGAGTGTGTGTGGTGAGTGTGTGGTGAGTGTGTGGTGAGTGTGTGGTGAGTGTGTGGTGAGTGTGTGGTGAGTGTGTGAGTCATTCAGGAGGTTCACGACATGTTCATCAACATCGCCATCATGGTGGCAACGCAGGTGAGAGTGTGGTGAGTGTGTGGTGAGTGTGTGGTGAGTGTGTGGTGAGTGTGTGGTGAGTCTGTGTGTGTGTGTGGTGAGTGTGTGGTGAGTGTGTGGTGAGTGTGTGGTGAGTGAGTGGTGAGTGTGTGGTGAGTGTGTGAGTCATTCAGGAGGTTCACGACATGTTCATCAACATCGCCATCATGGTGGCAACGCAGGTGAGAGTGTGTGTGGTGAGTGTGTGGTGAGTGTGTGGTGAGTGTGTGGTGAGTGTGTGGTGAGTGTGTGGTGAGTGTGTGGTGAGTGTGTGGTGAGTGTGTGGTGAGTGTGTGGTGAGTGTGTGGTGAGTGTGTGGTGAGTGTGGTGAGTGTGTGTGTGTGGTGAGTGTGTGGTGAGTCTGTGTGTGTGTGTGGTGTGTGTGTGGTGAGTGTGTGTGGTGAGTGTGTGGTGTGTGTGTGGTGAGTGTGTGGTGAGTCTGTGTGTGTGTGTGGTGAGTGTGTGTGGTGAGTGTGTGGTGAGTGTGTGGTGTGTGTGTGGTGAGTGTGTGGTGAGTGTGTGGTGTGTGTGTGGTGAGTCTGTGTGTGTGTGTGGTGAGTGTGTGGTGAGTGTGTGGTGAGTGTGTGGTGAGTGTGTGGTGAGTGTGTGGTGAGTGTGTGGTGAGTGTGTGTGGTGAGTGTGTGGTGAGTGTGTGGTGAGTGTGTGTGGTGAGTGTGTGTGGTGAGTGTGTGGTGAGTCTGTGAGTGTGTGTGGTGAGTGTGTGGTGAGTGTGTGGTGAGTGTGGTGAGTGTGGTGAGTGTGTGAGTCATTCAGGAGGTTCACGACATGTTCATCAACATCGCCATCATGGTGGCAACGCAGGTGAGTCTGTGTGTGTGTGTGGTGAGTGTGTGGTGAGTGTGTGGTGAGTGTGTGGTGAGTGTGTGGTGAGTGTGTGGTGAGTCTGTGTGTGTGTGTGGTGAGTGTGTGTAGTGAGTGTGTGGTGAGTGTGTGTGGTGAGTGTGTGGTGAGTGTGTGGTGAGTGTGTGGTGAGTGTGTGGTGAGTCTGTGTGTGTGTGTGGTGAGTGTGTGGTGAGTGTGTGGTGAGTGTGTGGTGAGTGTGTGGTGAGTCTGTGTGTGTGTGTGGTGAGTGTGTGGTGAGTGTGTGTGGTGAGTGTGTGTGGTGAGTGTGTGTGGTGAGTGTGTGGTGAGTGTGTGTGGTGAGTGTGTGTGGTGAGTGTGTGGTGAGTGTGTGGTGAGTGTGTGGTGAGTGTGTGGTGAGTGTGTGTGGTGAGTGTGTGGTGAGTGTGTGGTGAGTGTGTGTGGTGACTGTGTGTGGTGACTGTGTGTGGTGAGTGTGTGTGGTGAGTGTGTGGTGAGTGTGTGGTGAGTGTGTGTGGTGAGTGTGTGTGGTGAGTGTGTGTGGTGAGTGTGTGGTGAGTGTGTGGTGAGTGTGTGGTGAGTCTGTGTGTGTGTGTGGTGAGTGTGTGGTGAGTGTGGTGAGTGTGTGTGGTGAGTGTGTGTGGTGAGTGTGTGGTGAGTGTGTGTGGTGAGTGTGTGTGGTGAGTGTGTGTGGTGAGTGTGTGTGGTGAGTGTGTGGTGAGTGTGGTGTGTGTGTGGTGAGTGTGTGGTGAGTGTGTGGTGAGTGTGTGGTGAGTCTGTGTGTGTGTGTGGTGAGTGTGTGGTGAGTGTGGTGAGTGTGTGTGGTGAGTGTGTGTGGTGAGTGTGTGGTGAGTGTGTGTGGTGAGTGTGTGGTGAGTGTGTGGTGAGTGTGTGGTGAGTGTGTGGTGAGTGTGTGAGTCATTCAGGAGGTTCACGACATGTTCATCAACATCGCCATCATGGTGGCAACGCAGGTGAGTCTGTGTGTGTGTGTGGTGAGTGTGTGTGGTGAGTGTGTGGTGAGTGTGTGTGGTGAGTGTGTGTGGTGAGTGTGGTGTGTGTGTGGTGAGTGTGTGTGGTGAGTGTGTGGTGAGTGTGTGGTGAGTGTGTGTGCTGAGTGTGTGGTGAGTCTGTGGGTCTCTGTGTGGTGAGTCTGTGGGTCTCTGTGTGGTGAGTCTGTGGGTCTCTGTGTGGTGAGTCTGTGGGTCTCTGTGTGGTGAGTCTGTGGGTCTCTGTGTGGTGAGTCTGTGGGTCTCTGTGTGAGTCTGTGGGTCTCTGTGTGGTGAGTCTGTGAGTCTCTGTGTGGTGAGTCTGTGGGTCTCTGTGTGGTGAGTCTGTGGGTCTCTGTGTGGTGAGTCTGTGGGTCTCTGTGTGGTGAGTCTGTGGGTCTCTGTGTGGTGAGTCTGTGGGTCTCTGTGTGAGTCTGTGGGTCTCTGTGTGGTGAGTCTGTGAGTCTCTGTGTGGTGAGTCTGTGGGTCTCTGTGTGGTGAGTCTGTGGGTCTCTGTGTGAGTGAGTCTGTGGGTCTCTGTGTGAGTGAGTCTGTGGGTCTCTGTGTGAGTGAGTCTGTGAGTCTCTGTGTGGTGAGTCTGTGGGTCTCTGTGTGAGTGAGTCTGTGGGTCTCTGTGTGAGTGAGTCTCTGTGTGAGTGAGTCTGTGGGTCTCTGTGTGAGTGAGTCTGTGGGTCTCTGTGTGGTGAGTCTGTGGGTCTCTGTGTGAGTCTGTGGGTCTCTGTGTGAGTGAGTCTGTGGGTCTCTGTGTGAGTGAGTCTGTGGGTCTCTGTGTGAGTGAGTCTGTGGGTCTCTGTGTGAGTGAGTCTGTGGGTCTCTGTGTGGTGAGTCTGTGGGTCTCTGTGTGGTGAGTCTGTGGGTCTCTGTGTGAGTGAGTCTGTGGGTCTGTGAGTGAGTCTGTGTGAGTGAGTCTGTGGGTCTCTGTGTGAGTGAGTCTGTGGGTCTCTGTGTGGTGAGTCTGTGGGTCTCTGTGTGAGTGTGTGAATGAGTGAGTGGGTCTCTGTGTGAGTCTGGGTCTCTCTGTGAGTGTGTCTCTGTGTGTCTCTGTGTGTCTCTGTGTGTGTGAGTGTGTCTCTATGGGTCTCTGTGTGTCTGTATGTGTCTATGGGTCTCTGTGTGTCTCTGTGTGTGTGTCTCTATGTGTCTCTGTGTGTCTATATGAGTGTCTGTGTGTCTCTATGTGTCTCTATGTGTCTCTCTGTGTCTCTGTGTGTGTCTCTGTGTGTGTGTCTCTATGAGTGTCTGTGTGTGTCTCTGTGTGTCTCAGTGTGTCTCTGTGTCTCTATGTGTGTGTCTCTATGAGTGTCTCTATGTGTCTCTGTGTGTGTGTGTCTCTGTGTGTGTGTGTCTCTGTGTGTGTGTGTCTCTGTGTGTGTGTCTCTATGAGTGTGTCTCTATGTCTCTATGAGTGTGTCTCTATGTGTGTGTCTGTGTGTCTCTGTGTGTCTCTATGTGTGTCTATGAGTGTCTGTGTGTGTCTCTGTGTGTCTCTATGAGTGTCTCTGTGTGTCTCTGTGTGTCTCTGTGTGTCTCTGTGTGTCTCTGTGTCTCTGTGTGTCTCTGTGTCTCTGTGTGTCTCTGTGTCTCTGTGTGTCTCTGTGTGTTTCTATGAGTGTCTCTGTGTGTCTCTGTGTCTCTGTGTGTCTCTATGAGTGTCCCTGTGTGTCTCTATGTCTCTGTGTGTCTCTGTGTGTCTCTGTGTGTGAGTGTTTCTATGAGTGAGTCTCTGTGAGTGTGTCTCTATGTGAGTGTGTCTCTATGTCTCTATGTGTCTGTGTGTGTGTGTGTCTCTGTGTGTGTGTGTGTCTCTGTGTG
The DNA here is from genome assembly GCF_964198595.1 of Lampetra fluviatilis. Classification (NCBI taxonomy): domain Eukaryota; kingdom Metazoa; phylum Chordata; class Hyperoartia; order Petromyzontiformes; family Petromyzontidae; genus Lampetra; species Lampetra fluviatilis. Next base: position 45,955 of record NW_027620936.1, read on the forward strand.
TGTGTCTCTATGAGTGTGTCTCTGTGTCCGTGTGTGTGTGTGTCTCTGTGTGTGTGTGTCTCTCTCTGTGTGTGTGTCTCTCTCTGTGTGTGTCTCTATGAGTGTGTCTCTGTGTCTGTGTGTGTGTGTGTCTCTGTGTGTGTGTCTCTCTCTGTGTGTGTCTCTGTGTGTGTGTCTCTCTGTGTGTGTCTCTGTGTGTGTCTGTGTGTCTCTGTGTGTCTCTATGTGTGTCTATGAGTGTCTGTGTGTGTCTCTGTGTGTCTCTATGAGTGTCTCTGTGTGTTTCTATGTGTCTCTATGAGTGTCTCTGTGTGTCTCTGTGTGTCTCTGTGTGTGTGTGTCTCTGTGTGTGTGTGTGTCTCTCTCTGTGTGTGTCTCTGTGTGTGTGTCTCTCTGTGTGTGTCTCTGTGTGTGTCTGTGTGTCTCTGTGTGTCTCTATGTGTGTCTATGAGTGTCTGTGTGTGTCTCTGTGTGTCTCTATGAGTGTCTCTGTGTGTTTCTATGTGTCTCTATGAGTGTCTCTGTGTGTCTCTGTGTGTCTCTGTGTGTGTGTGTCTCTGTGTGTGTGTGTGTCTCTCTCTGTGTGTGTCTCTGTGTGTGTGTCTCTCTGTGTGTGTCTCTGTGTGTGTCTGTGTGTCTCTGTGTGTCTCTATGTGTGTCTATGAGTGTCTGTGTGTGTCTCTGTGTGTCTCTATGAGTGTCTCTGTGTGTTTCTATGTGTCTCTATGAGTGTCTCTGTGTGTCTCTGTGTGTCTCTGTGTGTGTGTGTCTCTGTGTGTGTGTGTGTCTCTCTCTGTGTGTGTCGCTCTGTGTGTGTCTGTCTGCGTGTGTCTCTCAGGGCGACATGGTGAACAACATCGAGGAACACGTGAAGAGCGCCTCGGAGCACACGGAGAAGGGTCGCACGGTGCTAGAGCAGGCGGTGACGCACAAGCGTAGCGCTCGCAAGGTACACACACACACACACCTACACACACACCTACACACACACACACCTACACACACACACCTACACACACACCTACACACACACCTACACACACACACCTACACACACACACCTACACACACACACACCTACACACACACCTACACACACACACACCTACACACACACCTACACACACACACACACCTACACACACACCTACACACACACACACGGAGAAGGGTCGCACCGTCCTAGAGCAGGCGGTGACGCACAAGCGTAGCGCTCGCAAGGTACACACACACACACACCTACACACACACACAGTGACACACACACACACACCTACACACACACCTACACACACACACACCTACACACACACACACCTACACACACACACACCTACACACCTACACACACACCTACACACACACACACACACAGTGACACACACACACACACCTACACACACACCTACACACACACACACCTACACACACACACACCTACACACACACACACCTACACACCTACACACACACCTACACACACACACACCTACACACACACCTACACACACACCTACACACACACCTACACACACACACACACCTACACACACACCTACACACACACACCTACACACACACCTACACACACACACCTACACACACACCTACACACACACACACCTACACACACACCTACACACACACACACACACCTACACACCTACACACACACACCTACACACACACCTACACACACACACACACCTACACACACACACCTACACACACACACCTACACACACACCTACACACACACCTACACACACACACACCTACACACACCTACACACACACACACACCTACACACACACACACACCTACACACACACCTACACACACACACACACCTACACACACACACACACCTACACACCTACACACACACACACACCTACACACACACACCTACACACACACACACACCTACACACACACCTACACACACACACACGGAGAAGGGTCGCACGGTGCTAGAGCAGGCGGTGACGCACAAGCGTAGTGCACGCAAGGTACACACACACAGTGACACACACACCTACACACACACACACACACCTACACACACACACACACCTACACACACACACACACCTACACACACACCTACACACACACACACCTACACACACACACACCTACACACACACAGTGACACACACTCACACACAGTGACACACACACCTACACACACACACACGGAGAAGGGTCGCACGGTGCTAGAGCAGGCGGTGACGCACAAGCGTAGTGCACGCAAGGTACACACACACACACACCTACACACACACACACCTACACACCTACACACACCTACACACACACACACACACCTACACACCTACACACACACACACGGAGAAGGGTCGCACCGTCCTAGAGCAGGCGGTGACGCACAAGCGTAGCGCACGCAAGGTACACACACACACACACCTACACACACACACACCTACACACACACCTACACACACACACACCTACACACACACCTACACACACACACCTACACACACACACACACACCTACACACACACACACCTACACACACACACACACACCTACACACACACACACACACCTACACACACACCTACACACACACAGTGACACACACACACACACCTACACACACACACACCTACACACACACAGTGACACACACACACCTACACACACACACACACCTACACACACACCTACACACACACACACCTACACACACACGGAGAAGAGTCGCACGGTGCTAGAGCAGGCGGTGACGCACAAGCGTAGCGCACGCAAGGTACACACACACACACACACCTACACACACACCTACACACACACACACACCTACACACACACCTACACACACACACACACCTACACACACACCTACACACACACACACGGAGAAGGGTCGCACCGTCCTAGAGCAGGCGGTGACGCACAAGCGTAGTGCACGCAAGGTACACACACACACACACCTACACACACACACAGTGACACACACACACACCTACACACACACCTACACACACACAGTGACACACACACACACAGTGACACACACACACACCTACACACACACAGTGACACACACACACACCTACACACACACAGTGACACACACACACACACCTACACACACACACACACACCTACACACACACCTACACACACACACACACCTACACACACACCTACACACACACACACGGAGAAGGGTCGCACGGTGCTAGAGCAGGCGGTGACGCACAAGCGTAGTGCACGCAAGGTACACACACACACACCTACACACACACCTACACACACACCTACACACACACCTACACACACACACCTACACACACACACACCTACACACACCTAGACACACACCTAGACACACACCTACACACACACCTACACACACACAGTGACACACACACACACCTACACACACACACACACCTACACACACACACACCTACACACACACCTACACACACACACACACCTACACACACACCTACACACACACCTACACACACACCTACACACACACACACGGAGAAGGGTCGCACGGTGCTAGAGCAGGCGGTGACGCACAAGCGTAGTGCACGCAAGGTACACACACACAGTGACACACACACCTACACACACACACACAGTGACACACACACACCTACACACACACCTACACACAGTGACACACACACACACCTACACACACACACAGTGACACACACACACAGTGACACACACACACCTACACACACACACACACCGTGACACACACACACAGTGACACACACACACAGTGACACACACACACCTACACACACACACAGTGACACACACACACAGTGACACACACACACCTACACACACACACGGAGAAGGGTCGCACGGTGCTAGAGCAGGCGGTCACACACAAGCGTAGTGCACGCAAGGTACACACACACACACCTACACACACACACCTACACACACACACCTACACACACACACCTACACACACACACCTACACACACACACAGTGACACACACACAGTGATACACACACACAGTGACACACACACAGTGACACACACACACGCCTACACACAGTGACACACACACACACACCTACACACACACACAGTGACACACACAGTGACACACACACACAGTGACACACACACAGTGACACACACACACAGTGACACACACACACAGTGACACACACACACCTACACACACACCTACACACACACCTATACACACACCTACACACACACACCTACACACAGTGACACACACCTACACACACACACCTACACACACACCTACACACACACCTACACACACACCTACACACACACACCTACACAGTGACACACACCTACACACACACACCTACACACACACCTACACACACACACCTACACACACACACAGTGACACACACACACCTACACACACACACCTACACACACAGACACACACACACCTACACACACATACCTACACACACACACACACCTACACACACACACCCACACACAGTGACACACACCTACACACACACACCTACACACACACCTACACACACACCTACACACACACCTACACACACACACCTACACACAGTGACACACACCTACACACACACCTACACACACACCTACACACACACACCTACACACACACAGTGACACACACACACCTACACACACACACCTACACACACACACAGACACACACACACCTACACACACATACCTACACACACACACACCTACACACACACCTACACACACACACCTACACACACACCTACACACACACACCTACACACACACACACAGACACACACACACCTACACACACACACAGACACACACACACACCTACACACACACAGACACACACACCTACACACACACATACACAGACACACACACACACACACCTACACACACACACCTACACACACACACACACCTACACACAGTGACACACACACACAGACACACACCTACACACACACACAAACTCACACACAGACACACACCTACACACACACACACAGTGACACAGACACAGACACACACACACCTACACACACACACACCTACACACACACACACCTACACACACACACACACACACACACCTACACACACACACAGACACACACCTACACACACAGACACACACCTACACACACACACACAGACACACACACACCTACACACACACACACACCTACACACACACCTACACACACACACACCTACACACACACACACCTACACACACAGACACACACACACACCTACACATACCTACACACACACCTACACACACACACCTACACCTACACACACACAAACCTACACACACACAGACACACACCTACACACACACAGACACACACCTACACACACACACAGACACACACCTACACACACACAGACACACACACCTACACACACCTACACACACACACACCTACACACACCTACACACACCTACACACACACACACAGACACACACCTACACACACACAGACAAACACCTACACACACACACACCTACACACACACACACACCTACACACACACACACACCTACACACACACCTACACACACACACACAGACACACACCTACACACACACACACAGACAAACACCTACACACACACACCTACACACACACACACCTACACACACACACCTACACACACACCTACACACACACCCACACACACACACCTACACACACACACACCTACACACACACACACACCTACACACACACACCTACACACACACCTACACACACACACACACCTACACACACACCTACACACACACCTACACACCTACACACACACCTACACACCTACACACACACCTACACACCTACACACACACCTACACACCTACACACACACCTACACACCAACACACACACCTACACACCAACACACACACCTACACACCAACACACACACCTACACACACACACACCTACACACACACACACACCTACACACACACCTACACACACACACCTACACACACACCTACACACCTACACACACACCTACACACCTACACACACACCTACACACCTACACACACACCTACACACCAACACACACACCTACACACACCTACACACACACACACCTACACACACCTACACACACACACACACCTACACACACACACACCTACACACACACACACCTACACACACACACACCTACACACACACACACCTACACACACACACACACACAGACACACACCTACACACACACACAGACACACACCTACACACACACAGACACACACACCTACACACACCTACACACACACACACCTACACACACACACACACCTACACACACACACACAGACACACACCTACACACACACACACAGACAAACACCTACACACACACACACCTACACACACACACACACCTACACACACACACACACCTACACACACACCTACACACACACACACAGACACACACCTACACACACACACACAGACAAACACCTACACACACACACCTACACACACACACACCTACACACACACACCTACACACACACCTACACACACACACACCTACACACACACCCACACACACACACCTACACACACACACACCTACACACACACACACCTACACACACACACCTACACACACACACACACCTACACACACACCTACACACACACCTACACACCTACACACACACCTACACACCTACACACACACCTACACACCTACACACACACCTACACACCTACACACACACCTACACACCAACACACACACCTACACACCAACACACACACCTACACACCAACACACACACCTACACACACACACACCTACACACACACACACACCTACACACACACCTACACACACACACCTACACACACACCTACACACCTACACACACACCTACACACCTACACACACACCTACACACCAACACACACACCTACACACACCTACACACACACACACCTACACACACCTACACACACACACACACACACCTACACACACACACACCTACACACACACACACCTACACACACACACACCTACACACACACACCTACACACACACACACCTACACACACACCTACACACACACCTACACACACACACACCTACACACACACACAGACAAAGGTCGCACGGTGCTAGAGCAGGCGGTGACGCACAAACATAGTGCTCGCAAGGTACACACACACACACACACCTACACACACACACACACCTACACACACCTACACACACACACACCTACACACACCTACACACACACACCTACACACACCTACACACACACACACACCTACACACACCTACACACACACACACACACCTACACACACACACAGTGACACACACACACACACCTACACACACACACAGACACACACACACCTACACACACACAGACACACACACACACCTACACACACACACACCTACACACACACACCTACACACACACACACACCTACACACACACCTACACACACACCTACACACACACACACACCTACACACACCTACACACACACACACACACCTACACACACACACCTACACACACACACACCTACACACACACACACACACCTACACACACACACACCTACACACACACACACCTACACACACACACACCTACAGACACACACACACACCTACACACACACACACCTACACACACACACACACAGACAAAGGTCGCACGGTTCTAGAGCAGGCGGTGACGCACAAACGTAGCGCTCGCAAGGTACACACACACACACACACCTACAGACACACACACACACCTACACACACACACACCTACACACACACACCTACACACACACACACACCTACACACACACACACCTACACACACACACACACAGACAAAAGTCGCACGGTGCTAGAGCAGGCGGTGACGCACAAACGTAGCGCTCGCAAGGTACACACACACACACACCTACACACACACACACACCTACACACACACACCTACACACACACACACACCTACACACACACACACACCTACACACACACACACACCTACACACACACACACACCTACACACACACACACCTACACACACACACCTACACACACACACACCTACACACACACACACACCTACACACACACACACCTACAGACACACACACACCTACACACACACACACCTACACACACACACACACCTACACACACACACACCTACACACACCTACACACACACACACCTACACACACACACACACCTACACACACACACACAGACAAAGGTCGCACGGTGCTAGAGCAGGCGGTGACGCACAAACGTAGCGCTCGCAAGGTACACACACACACACACCTACACACACACACAGACACACACACACACACACCTACACACACACACACCTACACACACACACCTACACACACACACACCTACACACACACACACACACACCTACACACACACACACCTACACACACACACAGACAAAGGTCGCACGGTTCTAGAGCAGGCGGTGACGCACAAACGTAGCGCTCGCAAGGTACACACACACACACACCTACACACACACACAGACACACACACACACCTACACACACACACACCTACAGACACACACACACCTACACACACACACACCTACACACACACACACCTACACACACAGACAAAGGTCGCACGGTTCTAGAGCAGGCGGTGACGCACAAACGTAGCGCTCGCAAGGTACACACACACACACACACCTACAGACACACACACACACCTACACACACACACACCTACACACACACACACAGACAAAGGTCGCACGGTGCTAGAGCAGGCGGTGACGCACAAACGTAGCGCTCGCAAGGTACACACCAGACGGGTTTTGATTCCTTACCCGTCACCGTACCCTAGCCGTACCCAGCCGGGCGTTCGACACTTCACGTGGCAGCCTCAAGGTGCACTTGGCCTGGCACAAGCGTCGTGGTGACGTCACCGCCACTTAGTGGCGAATGGCCGTTGTTGTTG
>NW_027620936.1:65000-90768 GCF_964198595.1 Lampetra fluviatilis
ACAGACTCACTCACTCACAGACCCACAGACTCACTCACACAGAGACCCACAGACTCACTCACACAGACCCACAGACTCACTCACACAGAGACCCACAGACTCACTCACACAGAGACCCACAGACTCACTCACACAGAGACCTACAGACTCACAGAGACCCACAGACTCACTCACACAGAGACTCACTCACACAGAGACCCACAGACTCACTCACACAGAGACCCACAGACTCACAGAGACCCACAGACTCACTCACACAGAGACCCACAGTCACAGAGACCCACAGACTCACTCACACAGACTCACTCACAGACCCACAGACTCACTCACACAGAGACCCACAGACTCTCACACAGAGACCCACAGACTCACTCACACAGAGACCCACACACTCACTCACACAGAGACCCACAGACTCACTCACACAGAGACCCACAGACTCACTCACACAGAGACCCACAGACTCACTCACACAGAGACCCACAGACTCACTCACACAGACACACTCACACAGAGACCCACAGACTCACTCACACAGAGACACACAGACTCACTCACACAGACACACTCACACAGAGACCCACAGACTCACTCACACAGAGACTCACAGACTCACTCACACAGAGACCCACAGACTCACACAGAGACCCACAGACTCACACAGAGACCCACAGACTCACTCACACAGAGACCCACAGACTCACTCACAGAGACCCACAGACTCACTCACACAGAGACTCACTCACACAGAGACTCACTCACAGACCCACAGACTCACTCACACAGAGATCCACAGACTCACTCACACAGAGACCCACAGACTCACTCACACAGAGACCCACAGACTCACTCACACAGAGACCCACAGACTCACCACACAGACCCACAGACCCACAGACTCACTCACACAGAGACCCACAGACTCACTCACACAGAGACCCACAGACTCACTCACAGACCCACACAGACTCACTCACAGACCCACAGACTCACTCACAGACCCACAGACTCACTCACACAGAGACCCACAGACCCACAGACTCACTCACAGAGACCCACAGACTCGCTCACACAGAGACCCACAGACTCACACAGAGACCCACAGACTCACTCACACAGAGACCCACAGACTCACTCACACAGAGACCCACAGACTCACTCACACAGAGACCCACAGACTCACTCACACAGAGACCCACAGACTCACTCACACAGAGACCCACAGACTCACCACACAGAGACCCACTCACACAGAGACCCACAGACTCACCACACAGAGACCCACAGACTCACTCACACAGAGACCCACAGACTCACAGAGACCCACAGACTCACTCACATAAAGACCCACAGACTCACACAGAGACCCACAGACTCACTCAGAGACCCACACACTCACTCACACAGAGACCCACACACTCACCACACACTCACACAGAGACCCACAGACTCACTCACACAGAGACTCACTCACACAGAGACCCACAGACTCACAGAGACCCACAGACTCACTCACATAAAGACCCACAGACTCACACAGAGACCCACAGACTCACTCAGAGACCCACACACTCACCACAGACTCACACAGAGACCCACAGACTCACTCACACAGAGACACACAGACTCACCACACACTCACACAGAGACCCACAGACTCACACAGAGACCCACAGACTCACTCACACAGAGACCCACACACTCACACAGAGACACAGACTCACCACACACTCACACAGAGACCCACAGACTCACAGAGACCCACAGACTCACTCACACAGAGACCCACAGACTCACCACACAGAGACCCACAGACTCACTCACACAGAGACCCACAGACTCACAGAGACCCACAGACTCACTCACATAAAGACCCACAGACTCACACAGAGACCCACAGACTCACTCACACAGAGACACACAGACTCACCACACACTCACACAGAGACCCACAGACTCACTCACAGAGACCCACAGACTCACTCACACAGAGACCCACAGACTCACTCACACAGAGACCCACAGACTCACCACACAGACCCACAGACCCACAGACTCACTCACACAGAGACCCACAGACTCACTCACACAGAGACCCACAGACTCACTCACAGACCCACACAGACTCACTCACAGACCCACAGACTCACTCACAGACCCACAGACTCACTCACACAGAGACCCACAGACCCACAGACTCACTCACAGAGACCCACAGACTCGCTCACACAGAGACCCACAGACTCACACAGAGACCCACAGACTCACTCACACAGAGACCCACAGACTCACTCACACAGAGACCCACAGACTCACTCACACAGAGACCCACAGACTCACTCACACAGAGACCCACAGACTCACTCACACAGAGACCCACAGACTCACCACACAGAGACCCACTCACACAGAGACCCACAGACTCACCACACAGAGACCCACAGACTCACTCACACAAAGACTCACTCACACAGAGACCCACAGACTCACAGAGACCCACAGACTCACTCACATAAAGACCCACAGACTCACACAGAGACCCACAGACTCACTCAGAGACCCACACACTCACCACAGACTCACACAGAGACCCACAGACTCACTCACACAGAGACACACAGACTCACCACACACTCACACAGAGACCCACAGACTCACACAGAGACCCACAGACTCACTCACACAGAGACCCACACACTCACACAGAGACACAGACTCACCACACACTCACACAGAGACCCACAGACTCACAGAGACCCACAGACTCACTCACACAGAGACCCACAGACTCACCACACAGAGACCCACAGACTCACTCACACAGAGACCCACAGACTCACAGAGACCCACAGACTCACTCACATAAAGACCCACAGACTCACACAGAGACCCACAGACTCACTCACACAGAGACACACAGACTCACCACACACTCACACAGAGACCCACAGACTCACTCACACAGAGACACACAGACTCACTCACACAGAGACACACAGACTCACTCACACAGAGACACACAGACTCACCACACACTCACACAGAGACCCACAGACTCACTCACACAGAGACCCACAGACTCACACAGAGACCCACAGACTCACACAGACCCACAGACTCACCACACACTCACACAGAGACCCACAGACTCACTCACACAGAGACCCACAGGACTCACTCACACAGAGACCCACAGACTCACAGAGACACACAGACTCACCACACACTCACACAGAGACCCACAGACTCACTCACACAGAGACCCACAGACTCACACAGACCCACACACTCACACAAGAGCCGTATTAAGAGGAAGCTATTTTTATTTTATTTGACAAACAAATGGACTCCGTGGAATGGTGAGCGTGGTGGTGGTGAGCGTGGTGGTGGTGAGGGTGGTGGTGGTAGAGGGCGGTGGTGGTGAGGGCGGTGGTGGTGAGCGTGGTGGTGGTGAGGGTGGTGGTGGTGAGGGTGGTGGTGGTGAGGGCGGTGGTGGTAGAGGGCGGTGGTGGTGAGGGCGGTGGTGGTGAGCGTGGTGGTGGTGAGGGTGGTGGTGGTGAGGGCGGTGGTGGTGAGGGCGGTGGTGGTGAGGGCGGTGGTGGTGAGGGTGGTGGTGGTGAGGGCGGTGGTGGTAGAGGGCGGTGGTGGTGAGGGCGGTGGTGGTGAGCGTGGTGGTGGTGAGGGTGGTGGTGGTGAGCGTGGTGGTGGTGAGCGTGGTGAGGGTGGTGGTGGTGGTGAGGGTGATGGTGGTGATGGTGGTGAGGGTGGTGAGCGTGGTGGGTGGTGAGCGTGGTGGTGGTGAGGGTGGTGGTGGTGAGGGTGGTGGTGGTGAGGGTGGTGGTGGTGAGGGTGGTGGTGGTGAGGGTGGTGGTGGTGAGCGTGGTGGTGGTGAGGGTGGTGGTGGTGAGCGTGGTGGTGGTGAGCGTGGTGGTGGTGAGGGTGGTGGTGGTGGTGGTGAGCGTGGTGGTGGTGAGGGTGGTGGTGGTGAGGGTGGTGGTGAGCGTGGTGGTGGTGAGGGTGGTGAGCGTGGTGGTGGTGAGGGTGGTGAGGGTGGTGAGGGTGGTGGTGGTGAGGGTGGTGAGGGTGGTGGTGGTGGTGAGCGTGGTGGTGGTGAGGGTGGTGGTGGTGAGCGTGGTGGTGGTGAGGGTGGTGAGGGTGGTGAGGGTGGTGGTGGTGAGGGTGGTGAGCGTGGTGGTGGTGAGGGTGGTGAGGGTGGTGGTGGTGAGGGTGGTGAGGGTGGTGAGGGTGGTGAGGGTGGTGGGGAGCGTGGTGGTGGTGAGGGTGGTGAGGGTGGTGAGGGTGGTGATGGTGGTGAGGGTGGTGGTGGTGGTGAGCGTGGTGGTGGTGAGGGTGGTGGTGGTGGTGAGCGTGGTGGTGGTGAGCGTGGTGGTGGTGAGGGTGGTGGTGGTGGTGAGGGTGGTGGTGAGGGTGGTGAGGGTGGTGAGGGTGGTGAGGGTGGTGGTGAGGGTGGTGATGGTGGTGAGGGTGGTGGTGGTGGTGAGGGTGGTGGTGGTGAGGGTGGTGGTGAGCGTGGTGGTGGTGAGGGTGGTGGTGGTGAGGGTGGTGAGGGTGGTGATGGTGGTGAGGGTGGTGGTGGTGAGGGTGGTGGTGGTGAGCGTGGTGGTGGTGAGGGTGGTGAGGGTGGTGGTGGTGAGGGTGGTGGTGGTGAGCGTGGTGGTGGTGGTGGTGAGGGTGGTGGTGGTGAGCGTGGTGGTGGTGAGCGTGGTGGTGGTGAGGGTGGTGGTGAGGGTGGTGGTGGTGAGCGTGGTGGTGGTGGTGGTGAGGGTGGTGATGGTGGTGAGGGTGGTGGTGGTGAGGGTGGTGGTGGTGAGGGTGGTGAGGGTGGTGAGGGTGGTGGTGGTGAGGGTGGTGGTGGTGAGGGTGGTGATGGTGGTGAGGGTGGTGGTGGTGAGCGTGGTGGTGGTGAGGGTGGTGGTGGTGAGCGTGGTGGTGGTGAGGGTGGTGGTGGTGAGCGTGGTGGTGGTGAGGGTGGTGGTGGTGAACGTGGTGGTGGTGAGGGTGGTGGTGAGCGTGGTGGTGGTGAGGGTGGTGGTGGTGAGCGTGGTGGTGGTGAGGGTGGTGGTGGTGAGGGTGGTGGTGGTGAGCGTGGTGGTGGTGAGGGTGGTGGTGGTGAGCGTGGTGGTGGTGAGGGTGGTGATGGTGGTGATGGTGGTGAGGGTGGTGATGGTGGTGATGGTGGTGAGGGTGGTGATGGTGGTGAGCGTGGTGGTGGTGAGCGTGATGGTGGTGAGGGTGGTGGTGGTGAGGGTGGTGATGGTGGTGATGGTGGTGAGGGTGGTGATGGTGGTGATGGTGGTGAGGGTGGTGATGGTGGTGATGGTGGTGAGGGTGGTGGTGGTGGTGAGCGTGGTGGTGGTGAGCGTGATGGTGGTGAGGGTGGTGGTGGTGAGGGTGGTGATGGTGGTGATGGTGGTGAGGGTGGTGATGGTGGTGATGGTGGTGATGGTGGTGAGGGTGGTGATGGTGGTGATGGTGGTGAGGGTGGTGATGGTGGTGATGGTGGTGAGGGTGGTGGTGGTGGTGAGCGTGGTGGTGGTGAGCGTGATGGTGGTGAGGGTGGTGGTGGTGAGGGTGGTGGTGGTGAGCGTGGTGGTGGTGAGCGTGGTGGTGGTGGTGAGCGTGGTGGTGGTGAGCGTGGTGGTGGTGAGCGTGGTGGTGGTGAGGGTGGTGGTGGTGGTGAGCGTGGTGGTGGTGAGCGTGGTGGTGGTGAGCGTGGTGGTGGTGAGGGTGGTGGTGGTGGTGAGCGTGGTGGTGGTGAGGGTGGTGGTGGTGAGCGTGGTGGTGGTGAGCGTGGTGGTGGTGAGGGTGGTGGTGGTGAGCGTGGTGGTGGTGGTGAGGGTGGTGGTGGTGAGCGTGGTGGTGGTGAGGGTGGTGGTGAGCGTGGTGGTGGTGAGCGTGGTGGTGGTGAGCGTGGTGGTGGTGAGCGTGGTGGTGGTGGTGAGGGTGGTGGTGGTGAGGGTGGTGGTGGTGAGCGTGGTGGTGGTGAGCGTGGTGGTGGTGAGGGTGGTGGTGGTGAGCGTGGTGGTGGTGAGCGTGGTGGTGGTGAGGGTGGTGGTGGTGAGGGTGGTGGTGGTGAGGGTGGTGGTGGTGAGGGTGGTGGTGGTGAGCGTGGTGGTGGTGAGGGTGGTGGTGGTGAGCGTGGTGGTGGTGAGCGTGGTGGTGGTGAGGGTGGTGGTGGTGAGGGTGGTGGTGGTGAGGGTGGTGGTGGTGAGGGTGGTGGTGGTGAGCGTGGTGGTGGTGAGCGTGGTGGTGGTGAGGGTGGTGGTGGTGAGCGTGGTGGTGGTGAGGGTGGTGGTGGTGAGGGTGGTGGTGGTGAGGGTGGTGGTGGTGAGGGTGGTGGTGGTGAGCGTGGTGGTGGTGAGCGTGGTGGTGGTGAGGGTGGTGGTGGTGAGGGTGGTGAGGGTGGTGGTGGTGACGGTGGTGGTGAGGGTGGTGGTGAGCGTGGTGGTGGTGGTGGTAGTGGTTGTGGTGGTGGTGAGCGTGGTGGTGGTGGTAGTGGTGGTAGTGGTGGTGGTAGTGGTGGTGGTGGTGGTGAGGGTGAGCGTGGTGGTGGTTGTGGTGGTTGTGGTGAGGGTGAGCGTGGTGGTGGTTGTGGTGGTAATGGTGGTGGTGGTTGTGGTGGTGGTTGTGGTAGTGGTAGTGGTGGTGGTTGTTGTTGTAGTTTTATTGATTCCGCGTCTTCTGCTTCTTCTTCTGCTTCTGCATCTCGGCTTTCCGCTTCGCTCGTTTCACCTTCGCAGCGCCACGCACCTGCACACGCCACGCACACGCCACGCACACGCCACGCACACACGTGTTACACACGCAACGCACACACGCAGCGCACACACGCAACGCACACACGCAACGCACACACGCAACGCACACACGCCACGCACACACACAACGCACACGCGTGTTACACACGCAACGCACGCGCAACGCACACGCGTGTCCCCCCCCCCCCCCCCCCTCACCGTCAGAGGAACTCCGCCGCGTCTCCGTAACTCATTCTCCGCTCGACGTCTCAGATTCTCCTCCCGTCGCTGATTCTTCTCCTGCAGCAACAAACACAAACACACTCACAGTCACACACGCAGACACACACACACTCACACAGTCACACACAGTGACACACACAGTGACACACACACACGCACAGTCACACACAGTCACACAGTCACACACACACAGACACACACAGTCACACAGTCACACACAGTCACACAGTCACACACACACAGACACACACACACAGACACACAGTCACACACAGTGACACACACAGTGACACACACACACGCACAGTCACACACAGTCACACACACAGACACACACACACTCACACAGTCACACACAGTGACACACAGTGACACACACACACTCACACAGTCACACACAGTCACACACAGTGACACACACACACGCACACACGCACACACGCACACAGTCACAGTCACACACAGTCACACACAGTCACACACAGACACACACACAGACACACAGTCACACACAGTGACACACACAGTGACACACACACACGCACAGTCACACACAGTCACACACACAGACACACACACACTCACACAGTCACACACAGTGACACACAGTGACACACACACACTCACACAGTCACACAGTCACACACACTCACAGTCACACAGTCACACAGTCACACACAGTGACACACACAGTGACACACACACACGCACAGTCACACACAGTCACACAGTCACACACACACAGTCACACAGTCAGTCACACACAGTCACACAGTCAGTCACACACAGTGACACACTCACACAGTCACACACACACACAGTCACACACACAGTCACACACACTCACACAGTCACACACACACACAGTCACACACACACAGTCACACAGTCAGTCACACACAGTGACACACACTCACACAGTCACACACACACACAGTCACACACACAGTCACGCACACTCACACAGTCACACACACACACAGTCACACACAGTCACACAGTCACACACACACACAGTCACACACACACACAGTCAGTCACACACAGTCACACACACACAGTGACACACACACAGTGACACACACAGTCAGTCACACACACAGTGACACACACAGTCACACACACACAGACACACACACACACACACAGACACAAACACATGGGGAAGTCAGCAACAGCACAGACCCTGCAGGTGCCGTGTGTTGACTGCTGTGCCAGGCTAGGTGCATGAGGAGGACTGCTGTGCCAGGCTAGGTGCAGGAGGACGACTGCTGTGCCAGGCTAGGTGCATGAGGAGGTCACGGGACAGACCCTGCAGGTGCCGTGTGTTGACTGCTGTGCCAGGCTAGGTGCAGGAGGACGACTGCTGTGCCAGGCTAGGTGCATGAGGAGGTCACGGGACAGACCCTGCAGGTGCCGTGTGTTGACTGCTGTGCCAGGCTAGGTGCAGGAGGAGGACTGCTGTGCCAGGCTAGGTGCAGCAGGAGGTTGACTGCTGTGCCAGGCTAGGTGCAGCAGGAGGTTGACTGCTGTGCCAGGCTAGGTGCAGCAGGAGGAGGAGGACTGCTGTGCCAGGCTAGGTGCAGCAGGAGGTTGACTGCTGTGCCAGGCTAGGTGCAGCAGGAGGAGGACTGCTGTGCCAGGCTAGGTGCAGCAGGAGGAGGACTGCTGTGCCAGGCTAGGTGCAGCAGGAGGAGGACTGCTGTGCCAGGCTAGGTGCAGCAGGAGGAGGAGGACTGCTGTGCCAGGCTAGGTGCAGCAGGAGGAGGAGGACTGCTGTGCCAGGCTAGGTGCACGCACCTCTCTCTCCCTCTCCCGCCCACTGCGTAGCTGCTGCTGCAGCTTCAGGGTGTCCTGGCGCTCCCGCCGCTTCTGCAGCTTCGCCTCCCACGAGGTGCGCAGAGGGCGGTCCCGCACCAGGTCGGAGAAGCTGCAGAGACACAGACAGAGACACACTCAGAGAGACACTCAGAGAGACACACAGAGACACACAGAGACACACACAGAGAGACACAGAGACACACAGAGAGACTCCCACGAGGTGCGCAGAGGGCGGTCCTGCACCAGGTCGGAGAAGCTGCAGAGACACAGACAGAGACACACTCAGAGAGACACACAGAGAGACACTCAGAGAGACACTCAGAGAGACACAGAGACACACAGAGACTCCCACGAGGTGCGCAGAGGGCGGTCGCGCACCAGGTCGGAGAAGCTGCAGAGAGACACGCACAGAGACACACTCAGAGAGACACGCACAGAGACACACACAGAGAGACACACTCAGAGAGACACACAGAGACACACAGAGACACACTCAGAGAGACACACAGAGAGACACAGAGACTCCCACGAGGTGCGCAGAGGGCGGTCCCGCACCAGGTCGGAGAAGCTGCAGAGAGACACAGAGACACACAGAGAGACACGCACAGAGAGACACAGAGACACACTCAGAGAGACACACAGAGAGACACACACAGAGACACACTCAGAGAGACACAGAGAGAGACACAGAGACACACAGAGAGACTCCCACGAGGTGCGCAGAGGGCGGTCACGCACCAGGTCGGAGAAGCTGCAGAGAGACACGCACAGAGAGACACAGAGACACACAGAGAGACACAGAGACACACAGAGACACACAGAGAGACTCCCACGAGGTGCGCAGAGGGCGGTCCCGCACCAGGTCGGAGAAGCTGCAGAGACACAGACAGAGACACACTCAGAGAGACACACAGAGAGACACACAGAGAGACACACAGAGACACACAGAGAGACACAGAGAGACACAGAGAGAGACACACTCAGAGACACACACAGAGACACACACAGAGACACACAGAGAGACACACAGAGACACAGAGAGACACACTCAGAGAGAGACACACACAGAGAGACACACAGAGAGACACACACAGAGAGACACACTCAGAGAGAGACACACACAGAGAGACACACAGAGAGACACACACAGAGAGACACACTCAGAGAGACACAGAGACTCCCACGAGGTGCGCAGAGGGCGGTCCCGCACCAGGTCGGAGAAGCTGCAGAGAGACACGCACAGAGACAGAGACACAGAGACACACACAGAGACAGAGACACACACACAGAGACACACAGAGACACACAGAGACACACAGAGACACACAGAGAGACACAGACAGACACAGAGAGACACACAGAGACACACAGAGAGACACACACAGAGACACACAGAGAGACACACAGAGAGACACACAGAGAGACAGAGAGACACACACAGAGACACACAGAGACACACAGAGACACACACACACAGAGACACTCAGAGGCACTCACACAGAGACACAGACACACTCAGAGACACACAGAGACACACACACAGAGACACACACACACAGAGAGACACACACACACAGAGAGACACACACACACAGAGAGACACACACACACAGAGAGACACACACACACAGACACACAGAGAGATACAGAGACAAACACACAGAGATACAAAGACACACACAGAGAGACACACAGAGACACACACAGAGACAGAGACACACACACAGAGACACACAGAGACACACAGAGACACACAGAGAGACACAGACAGACACACAGAGACACACAGAGACACACAGAGAGACACACACAGAGAGACACACAGAGAGACAGAGAGACACACACAGAGACACACAGAGACACACAGAGACACACAGAGACACACACACACAGAGACACTCAGAGGCACTCACACAGAGACACAGACACACTCAGAGACACACAGAGACACACACACAGAGACACACACACACAGAGAGACACACACACACAGAGAGACACACACACACAGAGAGACACACACACACAGACACACAGAGAGATACAGAGACAAACACACAGAGATACAAAGACACACACAGAGAGACACACAGAGACACACACAGAGAGACACAGACACACACACAGAGACACACACAGAGAGACACAGAGACACACACAGAGACCCACACACAGAGAACACACTGTACGAACGGTGTGTACTGTACGCACTGTACTGTACACACCGTTCGCACTGTACACGGCGCGCACAGCGAGCGAGTACTGTACACACGTGGGCGTGCACTGTACAGTGCGTGCACTGTACAGTGAGCGCACGCGCGCGCGCGTACAGTAACACATCGGTACAGTCTCGATTCGAATCGTTCGTGACCGCAGGAAACACCCACAAACCCCCTCGGTTCTTTCGGCAAAGTCACGTGGTTTAGAAGAGAGAAAAAAAACACAAAAATTTTAATAAAATCGCGACGTTTCGATCGCAACACACAAGCGGCGGTTGGTCGTGGGTTGCGCCCGAAACGTCGATTTTTATTTCATTTAATTTCTAGTTTTTTTAGCGAAAGGACCCCAACGAGTGTGGACGGATTTAGATTGAAAGCTTCTTTCGTGACTGCAGCAGCAAAGATTCATCTTCTTGGTTCTGTCGGTAAAGTCGTCGCGTAGAAGGGAAGTAATAAAATGTTTTTTTTTATATAAATATTATTTTCAGTTTGATTTTTATTATAATAAAATAATAAAACATAATAAAAAATAAAACTTAGTTTGTTTTATTTTTATTATAATAAAAAATAAAACTTATTTTATTGTTTTTATTATAATAAAATAATAAAGCATAATAAAAAATAAAACTTATTTTTATGTTTTTATTATAATAAAATAATAAAAATAGAACGTAATCAAATAACGTTTTTATTTCCCTTCTACGTGACTTTACCGAAAGAACCAAGAAGAATTATGAAGGGAATTCGATTGAAAGATTCAACTTCTTGGTTCTGTCGGTAAAGTCGTCGCGTAGAAGGGAAGTAACCCTAATTTTTTTTATATAAATATTATTTTCAGTTTGATTTTTATTATAATAAAATAATAAAACATAATAAAAAATAAAACTTATTTTGTTTGATTTTTATTATAATAAAATAATAAAACATAATAAAAAATAAAACTTGTTGTTTGATTTTTATTATAATAAAAAATAAAACTTATTGTTTTATTTTTATTATAGTAAAATAATAAAAATAGAACGTAATCAAATGACTTTTTTTTATAAATATTATTTTATAAAGTTTTGTTTTTTATTCTTGCATTATTTGGAAGGGAAATAATAAAATAAAAAATATAACTTTTTTAAATGTTTTGTTTTTTATTCTTGCATTATTTAGAAGGGAAATAATAAAATAAAAAATATTACTTTTTTAAATGTTTTGTTTTTTATTCTTGCATTATTTGGAAGGGAAATAATAAAATAAAAAATATAACTTTTTTAAATGTTTTGTTTTTTATTCTTGCATTATTTAGAAGAGAAATAATAAAATAAAAAATATTACTTTTTTAAATGTTTTGTTTTTTATTCTTGCATTATTTAGAAGGGAAATAATAAAATACATTTTATTTTCATTTTTGTTATTTTAGTATTTCCCATCTACGTGACTTTACCGAAAGAACCAAGAAGAATTATGAAGGGATTTTGATTGAAAGCTTCTTTCGTGACTGCAGCAGCAGGGATGCGTCTTCTTGGTTCTTTCGGTGAAGTCGTCGCGTAGAATGGAAATTGTTTTATAAATATTATTTTAGAAAGTTTTGTTTTTAATTCTTTCATTATTTAGAAGAGAAATAATAAAATAAAAAATATTACTTTTTAAAATGTTTTGTTTTTAATTCTTTTATTATTTAGAAGGGAAATAATAAAATAATAAATATTACTTTTTAAAATGTTTTGTTTTTCATTCTTTCATTATTTAGAAGAGAAATAATAAAATAAAAAATATAACTTTTTTAAGTTTTGTTTTTCATTCTTTCATTATTTAGAAGAGAAATAATAAAATAAAAAATATTACTTTTTAAAATGTTTTGTTTTTCATTCTTGTATTATTTAGAAGGGAAATAATAAAATAAAAAATAATTACTTTTTAAAGTGTTTTGTTTTTTATTCTTGTATTATTTAGAAGAGAAATAATAAAATAAAAAATATTACTTTTTAAAGTGTTTTGTTTTTTATTCTTTAATTATTTAGAAGGGAAATAATAAAATAAAAAATATTACTTTTTAAAATGTTTTGTTTTTCATTCTTTCATTATTTAGAAGAGAAATAATAAAATAAAAAATATTACTTTTTAAAGTGTTTTGTTTTTTATTCTTTAATTATTTAGAAGGGAAATAATAAAATAAAAAATATAACTTTTTTAAATGTTTTGTTTTTTATTCTTGCATTATTTAGAAGGGAAATAATAAAATACATTTTATTTTCATTTTTTGTTATTTTAGTATTTCCCTTCTACGTGAGTTTACCGAAAGAACCAAGAAGAATTATGAATAGATTTCGATGTAAAGATTCTTTCGTGACTGCAGCAGCAGGGATGCATCTTCTTGGTTCTTTCGGTAAAGTCGTCACGTAGAATGGAAATAATAAACTTTTTTTTATAAATATTATTTTAGAAAGTTTTGTTTTTTATTATTTCATTATTTAGAAGGGAAATAATAAAATAAAAAATATTACTTTTTTAAATGTTTTGTTTTTTATTCTTGTATTATTTAGAAGGGAAATTATAAAAGAAAAAATATAATTTTTTTAAGTTTTGTTTTTCATTCTTTCATTATTTAGAAGGGAAATAATAAAATAAAAAATATAACTTTTTTAAATGTTTTGTTTTTCATTCTTTCATTATTTAGAAGGGAAATAATAAAATACAAAATATAACTTTTTTAAGTTTTGTTTTTCATTCTTGTATTATTTAGAAGAGAAATAATAAAATAAAAAATATAACTTTTTTAAGTGTTTTGGTTTTTATTCTTGTATTATTTAGAAGAGAAATAATAAAATAAAAAATATTACTTTTTAAAAAGTTTTGTTTCTTATTCTTGCATTATTTGGAAGGGAAATAATAAAATACATTTTATTTTCATTTTTGTTATTTTAGTATTTCCCTTCTACGTGACTTTACCGAAAGAACCAAGAAGAATCATGAAGGGAATTCGATTCAAAGATTCAACTTCTTGGTTCTTTCGGTAAAGTCGTCGCGTAGAATGGAAATAATCAACTTTTTTTTATAAATATTATTTTATAAAGTTTTGTTTCTTATTCTTGCATTATTTAGAAGGGAAATAATAAAATACATTTTATTTTCATTTTTTGTTATTTTAGTATTTCCCTTCTACGTGAGTTTACCGAAAGAACCAAGAAGAATTATGAATAGATTTCGATGTAAAGATTCTTTCGTGACTGCAGCAGCAGGGATGCATCTTCTTGGTTCTTTCGGTAAAGTCGTCACGTAGAATGGAAATAATAAACTTTTTTTTATAAATATTATTTTAGAAAGTTTTGTTTTTTATTATTTCATTATTTAGAAGGGAAATAATAAAATAAAAAATATTACTTTTTAATGTTTTGTTTTTTATTCTTGTATTATTTAGAAGGGAAATAATAAAATAAAAAATATTACTTTTTAATGTTTTGTTTTTTATTCTTGTATTATTTAGAAGAGAAATAATAAAATAAAAAATATTACTTTTTAATGTTTTGTTTTTTATTCTTGTATTATTTAGAAGAGAAATAATAAAATAAAAAATATTACTTTTTTAAGTTTTGTTTTTTATTCTTGCATTATTTAGAAGGGAAATAATAAAATAAAAAATATAACTTTTTAATGTTTTGTTTTTTATTCTTGCATTATTTAGAAGAGAAATAATAAAATAAAAAATATTACTTTTTTAAATGTTTTGTTTTTTATTCTTGCATTATTTAGAAGGGAAATAATAAAATAAAAAATATAACTTTTTAAAGTGTTTTGTTTTTTATTCTTGTATTATTTAGAAGGGAAATAATAAAATAAAAAATATTACTTTTTAATGTTTTGTTTTTTATTCTTGCATTATTTAGAAGAGAAATAATAAAATAAAAAATATTACTTTTTAATGTTTTGTTTTTTATTCTTGTATTATTTAGAAGAGAAATAATAAAATAAAAAATATTACTTTTTTAAGTTTTGTTTTTTATTCTTGCATTATTTAGAAGGGAAATAATAAAATAAAAAATATAACTTTTTAAAGTGTTTTGTTTTTTATTCTTGTATTATTTAGAAGGGAAATAATAAAATAAAAAATATTACTTTTTAATGTTTTGTTTTTTATTCTTGCATTATTTAGAAGAGAAATAATAAAATAAAAAATATTACTTTTTAATGTTTTGTTTTTTATTCTTGTATTATTTAGAAGAGAAATAATAAAATAAAAAATATTACTTTTTTAAGTTTTGTTTTTTATTCTTGCATTATTTAGAAGGGAAATAATAAAATAAAAAATATAACTTTTTAAAGTGTTTTGTTTTTTATTCTTGTATTATTTAGAAGGGAAATAATAAAATAAAAAATATTACTTTTTTAAATGTTTTGTTTTTTATTCTTGTATTATTTAGAAGAGAAATAATAAAATAAAAAATATTACTTTTTAAAGTGTTTTGGTTTTTATTCTTGTATTATTTAGAAGAGAAATAATAAAATACAAAATATTACTTTTTAAAGTGTTTTGGTTTTTATTCTTGTATTATTTAGAAGGGAAATTATAAAATACAAAATATTACTTTTTAAAATGTTTTGTTTTTCATTCTTGCATTATTTAGAAGAGAAATAATAAAATAAAAAATATTACTTTTTTAAGTTTTGTTTTTCATTCTTGTATTATTTAGAAGGGAAATAATAAAATAAAAAATATAACTTTTTTAAGTTTTGTTTTTCATTCTTTCATTATTTAGAAGGGAAATAATAAAATAAAAAATATAACTTTTTTAAATGTTTTGTTTTTCATTCTTTCATTATTTAGAAGGGAAATAATAAAATACAAAATATAACTTTTTTAAGTTTTGTTTTTCATTCTTGTATTATTTAGAAGAGAAATAATAAAATAAAAAATATAACTTTTTTAAGTGTTTTGGTTTTTATTCTTGTATTATTTAGAAGAGAAATAATAAAATAAAAAATATTACTTTTTAAAAAGTTTTGTTTCTTATTCTTGCATTATTTGGAAGGGAAATAATAAAATACATTTTATTTTCATTTTTGTTATTTTAGTATTTCCCTTCTACGTGACTTTACCGAAAGAACCAAGAAGAATCATGAAGGGAATTCGATTCAAAGATTCAACTTCTTGGTTCTTTCGGTAAAGTCGTCGCGTAGAATGGAAATAATCAACTTTTTTTTATAAATATTATTTTATAAAGTTTTGTTTCTTATTCTTGCATTATTTAGAAGGGAAATAATAAAATACATTTTATTTTCATTTTTTGTTATTTTAGTATTTCCCTTCTACGTGAGTTTACCGAAAGAACCAAGAAGAATTATGAATAGATTTCGATGTAAAGATTCTTTCGTGACTGCAGCAGCAGGGATGCATCTTCTTGGTTCTTTCGGTAAAGTCGTCACGTAGAATGGAAATAATAAACTTTTTTTTATAAATATTATTTTAGAAAGTTTTGTTTTTTATTATTTCATTATTTAGAAGGGAAATAATAAAATAAAAAATATTACTTTTTTAAATGTTTTGTTTTTTATTCTTGTATTATTTAGAAGGGAAATTATAAAAGAAAAAATATAATTTTTTTTAAATGATTTATTTTATTTTTTTATTTTCCTTCTACGTGACTTCACCCACACAACCAAGCATCATTATGAATGCCTCACGACGTTTCGATCCCTCCCCCTCCCCTCCTCCTCCTCACCGTCTCGTCACGGGCTCTTTCCAGACGCGGCCCGACTTCGGCCTCCCTCGGGGCAGCGCGGCGGCTCTGAGGGAGGCTCCAGGGGCAGCCTCCCCCCCCCTCCTCCTCCTCTTCGTCCCACCACTCGCTGCCCCTTCGCTCGCCTCCCCAACCACAATCGCTGCCCCCATCACAGTCGCATTCGCTGCCCCTGCCACCTCATTCGCTGCCCCCATCACAGTCGCATTCGCTGTGCGTTCAATCGCTGCCCCCATCACAGTCGCATCCGCTGCCCCCGCAATCGCTGCCCCCATCACAGTCGCATTCGCTGCCCCCGCAATCGCTGCCCCCATCACAGTCGCATCCGCTGCCCCCTCAATCGCTGCCCCCATCACAGTCGCATTCGCTGTGCGCTCAATCGCTGCCCCTGCCACCTCATTCGCTGCCCCGACCACAGCCACTGCCCCTGCTGCTACTACTACTGCTGCCGTCTTCACCGCTGCTGCTGCCCTTGCAGCTGCCCCGCCAATCGTGCTCGCTGCTCCTTCAGGTGACACCGTCACGACTGCCCCTGTTGCCGCTGCTGCCCCCGTTGCTGCTGCCCCCGTTGCTGCTGCCCCCGTTGCTGCTGCCCCCGTTGCTGCTGCCCCTGCTGCTGTTGCTGCTATTGCTGCTGCCCCCGCTGTTGCTGCTGCTGTTGCCGCTGCTGCTGCTGTTGCTGCTGCCCCTGCTGTTGAACCCGCTTCAGTCTCCACAGCGGCTGCGGCTGCCCCCGTAGGACCTGCTGCTCCCTGTGTCGCGCCGTTGCCTCTCCTCCTCTTGGCCGGCATCGCGGATGAGTGGGGTGTGGGGGGTGTGTGTGAGTGGTGTGTGGGGGGTGAGTGTGGTGTGGTGTGTGTGGGGGGGGGGGGTGTGGGGGGGTGTGGGGAGAGTGTGGGGTGTGTGTGGGGTGTGGGGTGTGTGTGTGGGGTGAGTGTGGTGTGGTGGGTGTGTGTGTGTGGGGGGAGTGTGTGGGGTGTGTGGTGTGGGGAGAGTGTGGGGAGTGTGTGGGGTGTGTGGTGTGGGGAGAGTGTGGGGTGTGTGTGGTTAGTGTGGGGTGTGTGTGTGGGCGAGTGTGTGATGCGTGTACTGCGTGCGGGGTGTGTGTGTGGGGTGTGTGTGTGGTGTGTGTGTGCGGGGTGTGTGTGGGAGCGAGAGGCGAGGCGACTTCAAGAGGCGACACGAAGCGACTTCAAGAACGAGACGAGGCCGTGGAAAGCGTGTGGCGCACGTGTCTTGTGGGCGGCGCCATTGCTGGACGGTCACTTCCGGTGCGTGTGGGCGGAGTTTGGAGGCGGAAGTGACGTCGGGGGTTGTTTTCATTTGGCGCCAAACGACGACGACGACGACGAATCGATTCCGCGATGTAATTTGCAAGCGAAAAAGTGGAATCGCGATGACGTCATCGCGCAAACGTAACCTGCGCGGTGACGTCATCACGCTTTCTCAGACCCCCCCCCGCGCTATTTAACGTGGCGACGTCATCACGCTCTCTCAGTCCGCGTTATTTAACGTGATGACGTCATCACGCTCTCGCCCTCCATGCTGTTAAACGAGGCTACGTCATCACGCACGCATCTCTCCCACGCCCTCCACGCTATTTAACGCGTTGACGTCATCACGCACGCATCTCTCCCACGCCCTCCACGCTGTTTAACGCGGGGACGTCATCACGCACGCCTCTCACGCCCTCCACGCTGTTTAACGCGGGGACGTCATCACGCACGCCTCTCACGCATCCACGCTATTTAACGCGGTGACGTCATCACGCACGCATCTCTATCTCGCCCTCCACGCTATTTAACGCGGTGACGTCATCACGCACGCCTCTCACGCATCCACGCTATTTAACGCGGTGACGTCATCACGCACGCCTCTCACGCATCCACGCTATTTAACGCGGTGACGTCATCACGCACGCCTCTCACGCATCCACGCTATTTAACGCGGTGACGTCATCACGCACGCATCTCTATCTCGCCCTCCACGCTATTTAACGCGGTGACGTCATCACGCACGCCTCTCACGCATCCACGCTATTTAACGCGGTGACGTCATCACGCACGCATCTCTATCTCGCCCTCCACGCTATTTAACGCGGTGACGTCATCACGCACGCCTCTCTCTCACGCCCTCCACGCTATTTAACGCGGTGACGTCATCA
The DNA here is from genome assembly GCF_964198595.1 of Lampetra fluviatilis. Classification (NCBI taxonomy): domain Eukaryota; kingdom Metazoa; phylum Chordata; class Hyperoartia; order Petromyzontiformes; family Petromyzontidae; genus Lampetra; species Lampetra fluviatilis. Next base: position 83,929 of record NW_027620936.1, read on the forward strand.
CGCACGCCTCTCTCTCACGCCCTCCACGCTATTTAACGCGGTGACGTCATCACGCACGCCACTCTTACGCTATTTAACGCGTCGACGTCATCACGCACGCCCTCTCTCCCGCTATTTAACGCGGTGACGTCATCACGCACGCACTCTCTCCCGCCCTCCACGCTATTTAACGCGTTGACGTCATCACGCACGCAACTCTCGCTATTTAACGCGGTGACGTCATCACGCACGCCTCTCTCGCTATTTAACGCGGTGACGTCATCACGCACGCCTCTCTCTATAACGCGGTGACGTCATCACGCACGCCCCTCTCACGCTATTTAACGCGTCGACGTCATCACGCACGCCTCTCTCTCCCGCCCTCCACGCTATTTAACGCGTCGACGTCATCACGCACGCCACTCTCTCACGCTACTTAACGCGTTGACGTCATCACGCACGCCACTCTCTCCCGCCCTCCACGCTATTTAACGCGTCGACGTCATCACGCACGCCCCTCTCACGCTACTTAACGCGTTGACGTCATCACGCACGCCTCTCTCTCACGCCGTCCACGCGATTTAACGCGTCGACGTCATCACGCACGCACTCTTCCGCCCTCCACGCTATTTAACGCGGTGACGTCATCACGCACGCCACTCTCACGCTACTTAACGCGTTGACGTCATCACGCACGCCTCTCTCTCACGCCGTCCACGCTATTTAACGCGTCGACGTCATCACGCACGCCACTCTCTCCCGCCCTCCACGCTATTTAACGCGTCGACGTCATCACGCACGCCCCTCTCACGCTACTTAACGCGTTGACGTCATCACGCACGCCTCTCTCTCACGCCGTCCACGCGATTTAACGCGTCGACGTCATCACGCACGCACTCTTCCGCCCTCCACGCTATTTAACGCGGTGACGTCATCACGCACGCCACTCTCACGCTACTTAACGCGTTGACGTCATCACGCACGCCTCTCTCTCACGCCGTCCACGCTATTTAACGCGACGACGTCATCACGCACGCCACTCTCTCCCGCCCTCCACGCTATTTAACGCGGTGACGTCATCACGCACGCCACTCTCACGCTACTTAACGCGTTGACGTCATCACGCACGCCTCTCTCTCACGCCGTCCACGCTATTTAACGCGACGACGTCATCACGCACGCCACTCTCTCCCGCCCTCCACGCTATTTAACGCGTTGACGTCATCACGCACGCCACTCACGCTATTTAACGCGACGACGTCATCACGCACGCAACTCTCTCACGCTATTTAACGCGTCGACGTCATCACGCACGTTTTAACGCGCGAAAATGACGTCACCACGCCGGAACCCCCACCCCCTCTTTCCCCCCCCCCCCCCTATCGGCGTGACGTCACTTCCTCTCTTCTCCCCTCCCCCCCTCACTCCTATTCGCCTCAGGATCTCCGTTGAATCTGTTGCTGCTTGAAGTCTCCTCTCTCCTCTCTCTCTCACCTCCCATCGCTGCCGCTTCGCTCTCTCCTCTCTCCCCTCTCTCCCCTCTCTCTCTCTTCGTGGCGAGGCGCCTTGCGGTGGTGAGGAGCGTGCGGAGCGTCTTGAATCGCCTCAGGGAGGACAGCCTCAATGCAAAAAACAAAACCCAATGGAAGCGCCTTGCCTGGAACCAGGCCCGAGTTGTCGTTATCGCCGCCGCTGCTGCTGCTGCTACTAACTAACACTGCTACTAACTAGTACTGCTACTACTACTACTGCTAACTAGTACTGCTGCTACTAACTAACACTGCTGCTAACTAGTGCTGCTACTACTGCTGCTGCTAGCTACTGCTGCTACTAACTAACACTGCTACTAACTAGTACTGCTACTAACTAGTACTGCTACTGCTGCTGCTACTACTACTGCTACTAACTAACACTGCTACTACTGCTAGCTGCCACCACCACTACTCACCACCACTACTCACCACCACTACTCACCACCACTACTCACCACCACTACTCACCACCACTACTCACCACCACTACTCACCACCACTACTCACCACCACTACTCACCACCACTAACCACCACCACTACTCACCACCACTACTCACCACCACTACTCACCACCACTACTCACCACCACTACTCACCACCACTAACCACCACCACTACTCACCACCACTACTCACCACCACTACTCACCACCACTACTCACCACCACTACTCACCACCACTACTCACCACCACTACTCACCACCACTACTCACCACCACTACTCACCACCACTACTCACCACCACTACTCACCACCACTACTCACCACCACTACTCACCACCACTACTCACCACCACTACTCACCACCACTACTCACCACCACTAACCACCACCACTACTCACCACCACTACTCACCACCACTACTCACCACCACTACTCACCACCACTACTCACCACCACTACTCACCACCACTACTCACCACCACTACTCACCACCACTACTCACCACCACTAACCACCACCACTACTCACCACCACTACTCACCACCACTAACCACCACCACTACTCACCACCACTACTCACCACCACTACTCACCACCACTAACCACCACCACTACTCACCACCACTACTCACCACCACTACTCACCACCACTACTCACCACCACTACTCACCACCACTACTCACCACCACTAACCACCACCACTAACCACCACTAACCACCACTAACCACCACCACTAACCACCACCACTAACCACCACCACTACTCACCACCACTACTCACCACCACTACTCACCACCACTAACCACCACCACTACTCACCACCACTACTCACCACCACTACTCACCACCACTACTCACCACCACTACTCACCACCACTACTCACCACCACTAACCACCACCACTACTCACCACCACTACTCACCACCACTAACCACCACCACTAACCACCACCACTACTCACCACCACTACTCACCACCACTACTCACCACCACTACTCACCACCACTACTCACCACCACCACTACACACCACCACTAACCACCACCACTAACCACCACCACTACTCACCACCACTACTCACCACCACTACTCACCACCACCACTACTCACCACCACTACTCACCACCACCACTAACCACCACCACTAACCACCACCACTACTCACCACCACTAACCACCACTAACCACCACCACTACTCACCACCACCACTACTCACCACCACTACTCACCACCACCACTAACCACCACCACTACTCACCACCACTACTCACCACCACTACTCACCACCACTACTCACCACCACTACTCACCACCACCACTAACCACCACCACTACTCACCACCACTACTCACCACCACTAACCACCACCACTAACCACCACCACTAACCACCACCACTACTCACCACCACTACTCACCACCACTACTCACCACCACTAACCACCACCACTAACCACCACCACTACTCACCACCACTAACCACCACCACTACTCACCACCACTAACCACCACCACTAACCACCACCACTAACCACCACCACTACTCACCACCACTACTCACCACCACTACTCACCACCACTACTCACCACCACTAACCACCACCACTAACCACCACCACTACTCACCACCACTACTCACCACCACTACTCACCACCACTACTCACCACCACTACTCACCACCACTACTCACCACCACCACTACTCACCACCACTAACCACCACCACTAACCACCACCACTACTCACCACCACTACTCACCACCACTAACCACCACCACTACTCACCACCACTACTCACCACCACTAACCACCACCACTACTCACCACCACCACTACTCACCACCACTAACCACCACCACTACTCACCACCACTACTCACCACCACTAACCACCACCACTACTCACCACCACTACTCACCACCACCACTACTCACCACCACTAACCACCACCACTACTCACCACCACTAACCACCACCACTAACCACCACCACTACTCACCACCACTACTCACCACCACCACTACTCACCACCACTAACCACCACCACTACTCACCACCACTAACCACCACCACTACTCACCACCACTAACCACCACCACTAACCACCACCACTACTCACCACCACTACTCACCACCACCACTACTCACCACCACTAACCACCACCACTACTCACCACCACTAACCACCACCACTACTCACCACCACTACTCACCACCACCACTACTCACCACCACTACTCACCACCACTACTCACCACCACTACTCACCACCACCACTAACCACCACCACTACTCACCACCACTAACCACCACCACTACTCACCACCACTAACCACCACCACTACTCACCACTACTACTCACCACCACCACTAACCACCACCACTAACCACCACCACTACTCACCACCACTAACCACCACCACTACTCACCACCACTACTCACCACCACCACTACTCACCACCACTACTCACCACCACTACTCACCACCACTACTCACCACCACTACTCACCACCACTACTCACCACCACTACTCACCACCACTAACCACCACCACTACTCACCACCACTACTCACCACCACTAACCACCACCACTACTCACCACCACTACTCACCACCACTACTCACCACCACTAACCACCACCACTACTCACCACCACTAACCACCACCACTAACCACCACCACTACTCACCACCACTACTCACCACCACTAACCACCACCACTACTCACCACCACTACTCACCACCACTACTCACCACCACCACTCACCACCACTACTCACCACCACTAACCACCACCACTACTCACCACCACTACTCACCACCACTACTCACCACCACTAACCACCACCACTACTCACCACCACTACTCACCACCACTACTCACCACCACTACTCACCACCACTACTCACCACCACTACTCACCACCACTACTCACCACCACTACTCACCACCACTAACCACCACCACTACTCACCACCACTACTCACCACCACTACTCACCACCACTACTCACCACCACTACTCACCACCACTACTCACCACCACTAACCACCACCACTAACCACCGCCACTAACCACCACCACTACTCACCACCACTACTCACCACCACTACTCACCACCACTAACCACCACCACTACTCACCACCACTAACCACCACCACTACTCACCACCACTACTCACCACCACTAACCACCACCACTAACCACCACCACTAACCACCACCACTACTCACCACCACTACTCACCACCACTACTCACCACCACTACTCACCACCACTAACCACCACCACTAACCACCACCACTACTCACCACCACTAACCACCACCACTAACCACCACCACTACTCACCACCACTACTCACCACCACTACTCACCACCACTACTCACCACCACTAACCACCACCACTACTCACCACCACTACTCACCACCACTACTCACCACCACTACTCACCACCACTAACCACCACCACTAACCACCACCACTAACCACCACCACTACTCACCACCACTACTCACCACCACTACTCACCACCACTAACCACCACCACTACTCACCACCACTAACCACCACCACTAACCACCACTACTCACCACCACTACTCACCACCACTACTCACCACCACTACTCACCACCACTACTCACCACCACTAACCACCACTACTCACCACCACTACTCACCACCACTACTCACCACCACTACTCACCACCACTACTCACCACCACTACTCACCACCACTACTCACCACCACTACTCACCACCACTAACCACCACTAACCACCACCACTACTCACCACCACTACTCACCACCACTACTCACCACCACTACTCACCACCACTACTCACCACCACTAACCACCACTACTCACCACCACTACTCACCACCACTACTCACCACCACTACTCACCACCACTACTCACCACCACTAACCACCACTACTCACCACCACTACTCACCACCACTACTCACCACCACTAACCACCACCACTACTCACCACCACTACTCACCACCACTACTCACCACCACTACTCACCACCACTAACCACCACCACTACTCACCACCACTACTCACCACCACTACTCACCACCACTACTCACCACCACTACTCACCACCACTACTCACCACCACTACTAACCACCACTACTCACCACCACTACTCACCACCACTACTCACCACCACTACTCACCACCACTACTCACCACCACTAACCACCACCACTAACCACCACCACTACTCACCACCACTACTCACCACCACTACTCACCACCACTACTCACCACCACTACTCACCACCACTAACCACCACCACTAACCACCACCACTACTCACCACCACTACTCACCACCACTACTCACCACCACTACTCACCACCACTACTCACCACCACTACTCACCACCACTACTCACCACCACTACTCACCACCACTAACCGCCACCACTACTCACCACCACTACTCACCACCACTACTCACCACCACTAACCACCACCACTACTCACCACCACTACTCACCACCACTACTCACCACCACTACTCACCACCACTAACCACCACCACTACTCACCACCACTAACCACCACCACTACTCACCACCACTACTCACCACCACTACTCACCACCACTACTCACCACCACTACTCACCACCACTAACCGCCACCACTAAACACCACCACTAACCACCACCACTAACCGCCACCACTACTCACCACCACTAACCACCACCACTACTCACCACCACTACTCACCACCACTACTCACCACCACTAACCACCACCACTAACCACCACCACTACTCACCACCACTACTCACCACCACTACTCACCACCACTACTCACCACCACTACTCACCACCACTAACCACCACC
>NW_027620937.1:0-27500 GCF_964198595.1 Lampetra fluviatilis
CACACAGCTACACACACACATACACACAGCTACACACAGCTACACACACACAGCTACACACACCTACACACAGCTACACACAGCTACACACACACCTACACACAGCTACACACACAGCTACACACACAGCTACACACACACCTACACACAGCTACACACAGCTACACACACACCTACACACAGCTACACACACACCTACACACAGCTACACACACAGCTACACACACAGCTACACACACACCTACACACAGCTACACACAGCTACACACACACCTACACACAGCTACACACACACCTACACACAGCTACACACACAGCTACACACACAGCTACACACAGCTACACACACAGCTACACACACAGCTACACACACACCTACACACAGCTACACACACCTACACACACACCTACACACACACAGCTACACACACACATACACACAGCTACACACACACCTACACACAGCTACACACAGCTACACACAGCTACACACAGCTACACACACAGCTACACACACACCTACACACAGCTACACACACAAAGACATATCTCTAAGGGGGGTTCACGATGGCCGTGTGGGAGACGCTGAGACCCTGGGGTCAGGGTTCAAGCCCTGGGTCTGGGTGTCTCTCTCTCAGGGGGTTCACGATGGCCTTGTGGGAGACACTGAGAGCCTGGGGTCAGGGTTCAAGCCCTGGGTCTGGGTGTCTCTCTCTCTCAGCGGGTTCACGATGCCCGTGTCGGAGACGCTGAGACCCTGGGGTCAGGGTTCAAGCCCTGGGTCTGGGTGTCTCTCTCATGGGGTTCACGATGACCGTGTGGGAGACACTGAGACCCTGGGGTCAGGGTTCAAGCCCTGGGTCTGGGTGTCTCTCTCTCTCTCAGGGGGTTCACGATGGCCGTGTTGGAGACACTGAGACCCTGGGGTCAGGGTTCAAGCCCTGGGTCTGGGTGTCTCTCAGGGAGTTCACGATGGCCGTGTCGGAGACACTGAGACCCTGGGGTCAGGGTTCAAGCCCTGGGTCTGGGTGTCTCTCAGGGAGTTCACGATGGCCGTGTCGGAGACACTGAGACCCTGGGGTCAGGGTTCAAGCCCTGGGTCTGGGTGTCTCTCTCTCTCTCAGGGGGTTCACGATGGCCGTGTTGGAGACGCTGAGACCCTGGGGTCAGGGTTCAAGCCCTGGGTCTGGGTGTCTCTCTCTCTCAGGGAGTTCACGATGGCCGTGTTGGAGACACTGAGACCCTGGGGTCAGGGTTCGAGCCCTGGGTCTGGGTGTCTCTCCCGATACTGTAGTAGGAGTTTTGCGCTGGGCGTGGCGTGAGTGTCAATCTAACACTGCCTGCTCCTGCTGTGTTACGTGTGCCACTAACTTATTATTTCCCTATAAACGCCCCCCCCCCCTCACCCCTAACACGACTAACACAGAGGAGGAGGAAGAGGACTGTACTGCTACTGTGGTGGAAGTGGTGGAGAGTAGTGAACTAACCTCACCCACTCACCCGGCGCGCACGCAGCCCAACCAGCGTGCAGGTACTGCCCTTTAGCCCCCCACCCCCCTCCATCTCCCCACTCTGTCTCACAAAGCCCAGACCCTGAGACCCGGTCTCACTGAGTCTCTACTAGACCCTGAGTCTCTACTACACCCTGAGTCTCTACTAGACCCTGAGTCTCTACTAGACCCCGAGTCTCTACTAGACCCTGAGTCTCTACTAGACCCCGAGTCTCTACTAGACCCTGAGTCTCTACTAGACCCTGAGTCTCTACTACACCCTGAGTCTCTACTAGACCCTGAGTTTCTACTAGACCCTGAGTCTCTACTACACCCTGAGTCTTTACTAGACCCTGAGTCTCTACTACACCCTGAGTCTCTACTACACCCTGAGTCTCTACTAGACCCTGAGTCTCTACTAGACCCTGAGTCTCTACTACACCCTGAGTCTCTACTAGACCCCGAGTCTCTACTAGACCCTGAGTCTCTACTACACCCTGAGTCTCTACTAGACCCTGAGTCTCTACTAGACCCTGAGTCTCTACTAGACCCTGAGTCTCTACTAGACCCCGAGTCTCTACTAGACCCTGAGTCTCTACTAGACCCCGAGTCTCTACTAGACCCTGAGTCTCTACTAGACCCTGAGTCTCTACTAGACACTGAGTCTCTACTAGACCCTGAGTCTCTACTACACCCTGAGTCTCTACTACACCCTGAGTCTCTACTAGACCCTGAGTCTCTACTAGACCCTGAGTCTCTACTACACCCTGAGTCTCTACTAGACCCTGAGTCTCTACTAGACCCCGAGTCTCTACACCCTGAGTCTCTACTAGACCCTGAGTCTCTACTAGACCCTGAGTTTCTACTAGACCCTGAGTCTCTACTACACCCTGAGTCTCTACTAGACGCTGAGTCTCTACTACACCCTGAGTCTCTACTAGATCCTGAGTCTCTACTAGACCCTGAGTCTCTACTACACCCTGAGTCTCTACTAGATCCTGAGTCTCTACTAGACCCTGAGTCTCTACTACACCCTGAGTCTCTACTAGACCCTGAGTCTCTACTAGACCCTGAGTCTCTACTACACCCTGAGTCTCTACTAGACCCTGAGTCTCTACTACACCCCGAGTCTCTACTAGACCCTGAGTCTCTACTACACCCTGAGACCCGGTCTCACTGAGTCTCTACTAGACCCTGAGTCTCTACTACACCCTGAGTCTCTACTAGACCCTGAGTCTCTACTAGACCCTGAGTCTCTACTAGACCCTGAGTCTCTACTACACCCTGAGTCTCTACTAGACCCTGAGTCTCTACTACACCCTGAGTCTCTACTACACCCAGAGTCTCTACTACACCCTGAGTCTCTACTAGACCCCGAGTCTCTACACCCAGAGTCTCTACTACACCCTGAGTCTCTACTACACCCTGAGTCTCTACTAGACCCTGAGTCTCTACTAGACCCTGAGTCTCTACTACACCCTGAGTGTCCGCACTCTGATTCCCGGTCTCCCCGAGTCTCTCCCATGTCCTCACACATCTTTCTGCACCCCCCCCCCCCATCCCCCCCCCCCCTCGTCTCTCTCTCTCCCCGTCTCTTCTCAGACGAGTCGAGTGACACAGAGGGAGTTGGCGGCAAGCCTTCGGTTGTGAACGGTGGTGGCGCTGACACAACCACCACCACCACCGACAGCCCCGTGCCGGTGGTGGGCGGCACGGTGGTGACGGTGACGGTGACGGGCGACGAGACGGCTGAGAAGCCGGGGGTGGGAGGCGGCGGTGAGCGGGCCGACTCTGCGAGCGACACGCTGTCGCCGGACGCGTCGCCCAGCAAGGCGGCCAAGAAGAAGAAGCAAAAGTTCCGCTCGCTCTCCTTCCTCAAGCGCAAGAAAGAGAAGGTGGAGGCCTAGTGGGGGGGAGAGGCCTAGGAGGGAGAGAGGCCTAGGAGGCGAGGCCTAGGTGGGGGAGGCCTAGGGGGGGAGGGGTAGAGGCCTAAAGGAAGGCCTAGGAGGGGAGGCCTGGGAGAGGTCTGGGGGGGGAGGCCTGGGAGAGGCCTGGGAAGCGAGGCCTGGGGGGGGGGGAGAGGCCTAGGAGGGCGAGAGGCCTGGGGGGGCGAGGCCTGGGAGGAGGCCTAGGAAGGGTGGAGGTCTGGGAGGAGGAGGCCTGGGGGGGGTGGGGGGGAGGCCTAAGAGGAGGCCTAGGAGGAGGCCTAACCGGGGGAGGCCTAGGAGGGGGAGGCCTGGGGGAGGGGTGGAGGCCTAGGTGGAGGCCTAGGAGGTGGAGGCCTAGGAGGGCGAGGCCTAGGAGGGGAGGCCTGGGGGGGGGGGAGGAGGCCTAAAGGAAGGCCTAGGGGTAGGCCTAGGGGTAGGCCTAGGGGTAGGCCTAGGGGTAGGCCTAGGGGTAGGCCTAGCGGAGGCCTAGGGGTAGGCCTAGGGCTAGGCCTAGGGGTAGGCCTAGGGGTAGGCCTAGGGGTAGGCCTAGGGGTAGGCCTAGGGGTAGGCCTAGCGGAGGCCTAGGGGTAGGCCTAGCGGAGGCCTAGGGGTAGGCCTAGGGCTAGGCCTAGGGGTCGGCCTAGGGGTAGGCCTGAATGGGGGCCTAAATGGGGGCCTAGGGGTAACCTTGGGGGAGGCCTAGGCAGGGGCCTTGTGGTAGGCCTCGGGGTAGGCCTAGTGGTAGGCCTAGGGGGAGGCCTAGCAGAGGCCTAGGGGTAGGCCTAGGTGGTAGGCCTAGGTGCTAGGCCTAGGTGGTAGGCCTAGGTGGTAGGCCTAGCAGAGGCCTAGGGGTAGGCCTAGGGGTAGGCCTAGCGGAGGCCTAGGGGTAGGCCTAGGTGCTAGGCCTAGGTGGTAGGCCTAGGTGGTAGGCCTAGCAGAGGCCTAGGGGTAGGCCTAGGTGGAGGCCTAGCAGAGGCCTAGGGGTAGGCCTAGGTGGTAGGCCTAGGTGGAGGCCTAGCAGAGGCCTAGGGAGGCCTAGCGAAGGCCTAGGTGGTCACCCCCCAGGAACAGCCCCCTCCACTCCTCGTCCTCGTCCTGCTGCTGCCGCCTCCGTCAGAGTCTCCACATTTCTTGCGGATGATGTCCCCAACTTCCCTGTCAACAGCGACTACCTGGTCACCCGCTCGCGTACTCATGTACTCACCCACGTACTCACCCACCCGCTCGCGTACTCGCCCACGTACTCACCCACCCCCTCGCGTACTCACCCACCCGCTCGCGTACTCACCCCCTTGCGTACTCACCCACTGGCTCACTCACGTACTCACCCACCCCCTCGCGTACTCACCCACCCGCTCGCGTACTCACCTACGTACTCACCTACGTACTCACCTACGTACTCACCTACGTACTCACTCACCTACGTACTCACTAACCCACCAACTCGCCACCCTTCCTGCTCCCTTCCCTGGTGACTCCTCCCCCCCCCTCCTCCCCTGAGTCTCTACTAGACCCTGAGTCTCTACTAGACCCCGAGTCTCTACTAGACCCTGAGTCTCTACTAGACCCTGAGTCTCTACTAGACCCTGAGTCTCTACTAGACCCTGAGTCTCTACTAGACCCTGAGTCTCTACTAGACCCTGAGTCTCTACTACACCCTGAGTCTCTACTAGACCCTGAGTCTCTACTAGACCCTGAGTCTCTACTAGACCCTGAGTCTCTACTACACCCTGAGTCTCTACTAGACCCCGAGTCTCTACTAGACCCCGAGTCTCTACTAGACCCCGAGTCTCTACTAGACCCTGAGTCTCTACTAGACCCTGAGTCTCTACTAGACCCTGAGTCTCTACTAGACCCTGAGTCTCTACTAGACCCTGAGTCTCTACTACACCCTGAGTCTCTACTAGACCCTGAGTCTCTACTAGACCCTGAGTCTCTACTAGACCCTGAGTCTCTACTACACCCTGAGTCTCTACTAGACCCTGAGTCTCTACTAGACCCTGAGTCTCTACTCGACCCGGAGTCTCTACTACACCCTGAGTCTCTACTAGACCCCGAGTCTCTACTAGACCCCGAGTCTCTACTAGACCCTGAGTCTCTACTAGACCCTGAGTCTCTACTAGACCCTGAGTCTCTACTAGACCCTGAGTCTCTACTAGACCCTGAGTCTCTACTACACCCTGAGTCTCTACTACACCCTGAGTCTCTACTAGACCCTGAGTCTCTACTAGACCCTGAGTCTCTACTACACCCCGAGTCTCTACTAGACCCTGAGTCTCTACTAGACCCTGAGTCTCTACTAGACCCTGAATCTCTACTAGACCCTGAGTCTCTACTAGACCCTGAGTCTCTACTACACCCCGAGTCTCTACTAGACCCTGAGTCTCTACTAGACCCTGAGTCTCTACTAGACCCCGAGTCTCTACTAGACCCTGAGTCTCTACTAGACCCTGAGTCTCTACTAGACCCTGAGTCTCTACTAGACCCTGAGTCTCTACTAGACCCTGAGTCTCTACTAGACCCTGAGTCTCTACTACACCCTGAGTCTCTACTAGACGCTGAGTCTCTACTAGACCCTGAGTCTCTACTACACCCTGAGTCTCTACTAGACCCTGAGTCTCTACTACACCCTGAGTCTCTACTAGACCCTGAGTCTCTACTAGACCCTGAGTCTCTACTAGACCCTGAGTCTCTACTAGACCCTGAGTCTCTACTAGACCCTGAGTCTCTACTAGACCCTGAGTCTCTACTACACCCTGAGTCTCTACTACACCCTGAGTCTCTACTAGACCCTGAGTCTCTACTAGACCCTGAGTCTCTACTACACCCCGAGTCTCTACTAGACCCTGAGTCTCTACTAGACCCTGAGTCTCTACTAGACCCTGAGTCTCTACTAGACCCTGAGTCTCTACTAGACCCTGAGTCTCTACTACACCCCGAGTCTCTACTAGACCCTGAGTCTCTACTAGACCCTGAGTCTCTACTAGACCCCGAGTCTCTACTAGACCCTGAGTCTCTACTAGACCCTGAGTCTCTACTAGACCCTGAGTCTCTACTAGACCCTGAGTCTCTACTAGACCCTGAGTCTCTACTAGACCCTGAGTCTCTACTACACCCTGAGTCTCTACTAGACGCTGAGTCTCTACTAGACCCTGAGTCTCTACTACACCCTGAGTCTCTACTAGACCCTGAGTCTCTACTACACCCTGAGTCTCTACTAGACCCTGAGTCTCTACTAGACCCTGAGTCTCTACTAGACCCTGAGTCTCTACTAGACCCTGAGTCTCTACTAGACCCTGAGTCTCTACTAGACCCCGAGTCTCTACTACACCCTGAGTCTCTACTAGACGCTGAGTCTCTACTAGACCCTGAGTCTCTGCTAGACCCTGAGTCTCTACTAGACCCTGAGTCTCTACTAGACCCTGAGTCTCTACTAGACCCCGAGTCTCTACTAGACCCCGAGTCTCTACTAGACCCTGAGTCTCTACTAGACCCTGAGTCTCTACTAGACCCTGAGTCTCTACTACACCCTGCGTCTCTACTAGACCCTGAGTCTCTACTAGACCCTGAGTCTCTACTAGACCCTGAGTCTCTACTACACCCTGAGTCTCTACTAGACCCTGAGTCTCTACTACACCCTGAGTCTCTACTAGACCCTGAGTCTCTACTAGACCCTGAGTCTCTACTAGACCCTGAGTCTCTACTAGACCCTGAGTCTCTACTAGACCCTGAGTCTCTACTAGACCCCGAGTCTCTACTACACCCTGAGTCTCTACTAGACGCTGAGTCTCTACTAGACCCTGAGTCTCTGCTAGACCCTGAGTCTCTACACCCCGAGTCTCTACTAGACCCTGAGTCTCTACTAGACGCTGAGTCTCTACTAGACCCTGAGTCTCTACACCCCGAGTCTCTACTACACCCTGAGTCTCTACTAGACGCTGAGTCTCTACTAGACCCTGAGTCTCTGCTAGACCCTGAGTCTCTACACCCCGAGTCTCTACTACACCCTGAGTCTCTACTACACCCTGAGTCTCTACTAGACCCTGAGTCTCTACTACACCCCGAGTCTCTACTAGACCCTGAGTCTCTACTAGACCCTGAGTCTCTACTAGACCCTGAGTCTCTACTACACCCTGAGTCTCTACTAGACCCCGAGTCTCTACTAGACCCTGAGTCTCTACTACACCCCGTGTCCCTACACCCTGAGTCTCTACACCCTGAGTCTCTGCTAGACCCTGAGTCTCTACTAGACCCTGAGTCTCTACTACACCCCGTGTCCCTACACCCTGAGTCTCTACTACACCCTGAGTCTCTACTAGACCCTGAGTCTCTACTACACCCTGAGTCTCTACACCCCGAGTTTCTACTACACCCTGAGTCTCTACTACACCCTGAGTCTCTACTAGACCCTGAGTCTCTACTACACCCCGAGTCTCTACTAGACCCTGAGTCTCTACTGGACCCTGAGTCTCTACTAGACCCTGAGTCTCTACTAGACCCTGAGTCTCTACTAGACCCTGAGTCTCTACTACTCCCTGAGTCTCTACTACACCCCGAGTCTCTGCTAGACCCTGAGTCTCTACTACTCCCTGAGTCTCTACTAGACCCTGAGTCTCTACTAGACCCCGAGTCTCTACTACACCCTGAGTCTCTACTAGACGCTGAGTCTCTACTAGACCCTGAATCTCTGCTAGACCCTGAGTCTCTACACCCCGAGTCTCTACTAGACCCTGAGTCTCTACTAGACGCTGAGTCTCTACTAGACCCTGAGTCTCTACACCCCGAGTCTCTACTACACCCTGAGTCTCTACTAGACGCTGAGTCTCTACTAGACCCTGAGTCTCTGCTAGACCCTGAGTCTCTACACCCCGAGTCTCTACTAGACCCTGAGTCTCTACTAGACGCTGAGTCTCTACTAGACCCTGAGTCTCTACTACACCCTGAGTCTCTACTAGACCCTGAGTCTCTACTACACCCTGAGTCTCTACTAGACCCTGAGTCTCTACTACACCCTGAGTCTCTACTACACCCTGAGTCTCTACTAGACCCTGAGTCTCTGCTAGACCCTGAGTCTCTACTACACCCTGAGTCTCTACTAGACCCTGAGTCTCTACTAGACCCTGAGTCTCTACTAGACCCTGAGTCTCTACTACACCCCGTGTCCCTACACCCTGAGTCTCTACACCCTGAGTCTCTACTAGACCCTGAGTCTCTACTCGACCCGGAGTCTCTACTACACCCTGAGTCTCTACTACACCCTGAGTCTCTGCTAGACCCTGAGTCTCTACTAGACCCTGAGTCACTACTACACCCTGAGTCTCTACTAGACCCCGAGTCTCTACACCCCGAGTCTCCCCCGGTCGTGTGAGTTGATAGCGCAGTGTAATTGGAGCATGCCACCGCAGGCAGCCGCGTGTGACACAGCCACGCGCGGCTGTGTCTGTGTGTCCGTCTGTGTGTCCGTCTGTGTGTCCGCGCGTGTGACTCCGTGTGTGTGTGTGTAAGGGGAGGGGGGGGGAGTGGTGGTGCAGCGGTTAGCGCCACGCCGCGCTACCAACCCGGCCCACCCGAGTTCGATTCCCGGTCACGGGCAGTGACGGCGATTATCTGGACCGGTCCTGGGCCTCCCCTAGGTCGGCTCAGCCTCAAATGAGTACCTGATGCAGCGGTGTGTGTGTGGTAGTAGTAGTGGTGGTGGTGGTGGTAAGCATCGCTAGCACCGGGGAGACAAAGGTGGCCGGGCGTGGTGCTGGCCCCCACCCACCCCCTCGTGCACCATGCCGGCCTTCATCGGTGCTTGCTGACAGCACTTGCCCCGACAGTCTTGTTAGAGGCTACACGGGGCGTCTTTGTGTGTGTGTCTGTGTGTGTGTCCGCGTGTGTCTGTGTGCGTGTCTGTGTGTGTGTCCGCGTGTGTCTGTGTGTGTCCGTGTGTGTCTGTGTGTGCGTGTCTGTGTGTGTGTCCGCGTGTGTCTGTGTGTGTCCGTGTGTGTCTGTGTGCGTGTCTGTGTGTGTGTCCGCGTGTGTCTGTGTGTGCGTGTCTGTGTGTGTGTCCGCGTGTGTCTGTGTGTGTCCGTGTGTGTCTGTGTGCATGTCTGTGTGTGTGTCCGCGTGTGTCCGTGTGTGTCCGTGTGTGTCTGTGTGCGTGTCTGTGTGTGTGTCCGCGTGTGTCTGTGTGTGTGTGTCTGTGTGTGTCCGTGTGTGTCTGTGTGCGTGTCTGTGTGTGTGTCCGCGTGTGTCTGTGTGTGTCCGTGTGTGTCTGTGTGCGTGTCTGTGTGTGTCCGCGTGTGTCTGTGTGTGTCCGTGTGTGTCCGTGTGTGTCTGTGTGCGTGTCTGTGTGCGTGTCCGCGTGTGTCTGTGTGTGTGTGTCTGTGTGTGTCCGTGTGTGTCTGTGTGCGTGTCTGTGTGTGTGTCCGTGTGTGTCTGTGTGTGTCTGTGTGTGTGTGTCTGTGTGTGTCCGTGTGTGTCTGTGTGTGTGTGTGTCTGTGTGTGTGTCCGCGTTTGTCTGTGTGTGTCCGTTGGGCAGTGGTCGGATTTTATTTTGTAACTCGCCCGCACACTCACTGAGGCTCACACACTCACTCGCACACTCACTAACACACTCACACACATACACACACTCACACAGTCACTAAAACCCTCACACAAACACACACACTCACTAACACACTCACACACTAACACACCAAACACACACACTCTCACACACAAACACACTCGCACACACACTAACACACACTCTCACACGCTCACACGCTCACACACAAACACACTCACACACTAACACACACACACACACACTCTCACACACACTAACACATTCTCACACACACACACTAACACACACTCTCACACATTCACACTCTCAGACGCTCACACACACACACTCACTAACACACTCACACACTAACACCAAACACACACACTCTCACACACAAACACACTCGCACACACACTAACACACACTCGCACACACACTAACACACAAACACACTCACACACACTAACACACACACACACTCACACACACAAACACACTCGCACACACACTAACACACACTCTCACACGCTCACACGCTCACACACACTAACACACACACACACTCACTAACACATTCACACACACACACACTAACACACACTCACACACATTCACACTCTCAGACGCTCACACACACACACTCACTAACACACTCACACACACTAACACACACACACACACTCACACACACAAACACACTCGCACACACACTAACACACACTCTCACACGCTCACACGCTCACACACACTAACACACACACACACACTCACTAACACATTCTCACACACACACACTAGCACACACTCTCACACACTCACACTCTCAGACGCTCACACACACACACGCACAGTCACTGCTGCTGCCACCCCCCCCACGTTAAACCCCTCACCCCACTCGCTCACCGACCCACAACCCACCTATAACCCGCTCTTAGAGAGTCTCACGCATCGTGATGGAGGGGACATCCATTGAGCCTGTACCTCACGCAGGCTCGAGGGGGTTCTTCCAAACTCGTACCGCTTGCGAATGGGGGATGATGATGATGATGAGGAGGAGAGGAGGAGGAGGGGAGGGGTGTCTACTGCCAATGTGCGTACACACGTGGTGGTGGTGGTGGTGGAGGTGGTGGTGGAGGTGGTGGTGGTGGTGGTGGTGGTGGTGGTGGTGGAGGTGGTGGTGGTGGTGGTGGAGGTGGTGGTGGTGGTGGTGGTGGTGGTGGTGGTGGTGGTGGTGGAGGTGGTGGTGGTGGTGGTGGTGGTGGAGGTGGTGGTGGTGGTGGTGGTGGTGGTGGTGGTGGAGGTGGTGGTGGTGGTGGTGGTGGAGGTGGTGGTGGTGGTGGAGGTGGTGGTGGTGGTGGAGGTGGTGGTGGTGGTGGTGGTGGTGGAGGTGGTGGTGGAGGTGGTGGTGGTGGTGGTTGGTGGTGGTGGTGGAGGTGGTGGTGGTGGTGGGTGGTGGTGGTGGTTGGTGGTTGGTGGTGGTGGTGGTGGAGCCTCCATCATTGGAATGTCTCCAATGCCCCCTTCAAAAATGTAGCCACAAGTTCAGTTCGACAGACACACATGCAGAGAGAGACACACAGACACATGCAGAGAGGCACACAGACACATGCAGAGACACAGACATGCAGAGAGAGAGACATGCAAAGAGAGACACACAGACACATACAGAGAGAGACACATGCAGAGAGAGACACACAGACACATGCAGAGAGAGACACAGACACATGCAGAGAGAGACACACAGACACATGCAGAGAGAGACACAGACACATGCAGAGAGAGACACACAGACACATGCAGAGAGAGACACACAGACACATGCAGAGAGACAGACACATGCAGAGAGAGACACACAGACACATGCAGAGAGACAGACACATGCAGAGAGAGACACACAGACACATGCAGAGAGACAGACACATGCAGAGAGAGACACACAGACACATGCAGAGAGAGACACACAGACACATGCAGAGAGAAACACACAGACACATGCAGAGAGAGAGACACACAGACACATGCAGAGAGACAGACACATGCAGAGAGAGACACATGCGGAGAGAGACACACAGACACATGCAGAGAGACAGACACATGCAGAGAGAGACACACAGACACATGCAGAGAGACAGACACATGCAGAGAGAGACACACAGACACATGCAGAGAGACAGACACATGCAGAGAGAGACACACAGACACATGCAGAGAGACAGACACATGCAGAGAGAGACACACAGACACATGCAGAGAGAGACACACAGACACATGCAGAGAGAGACACACAGACACATGCGGAGAGAGACACACAGACACATGCAGAGAGACAGACAGACACATGCAGAGAGAGACACACAGACACATGCAGAGAGAGACACACAGACACATGCAGAGAGACACACAGAGACACATGCAGAGAGAGACACACAGACACATGCAGAGAGACAGACAGACACATGCAGAGAGAGACACACAGACACATGCAGAGAGAGACACACAGACACATGCAGAGAGACACACAGAGACACATGCAGAGAGAGACACACAGACACATGCAGAGAGACAGACAGACACATGCAGAGAGAGACACACAGACACATGCAGAGAGAGACACACAGACACATGCAGAGAGACAGACACATGCAGAGAGAGACACAGAGACACATGCAGAGAGAGACACACAGACACATGCGGAGAGAGACACACAGACACATGCAGAGAGAGACACACAGACACATGCAGAGAGACACACATGCAGAGAGAGACACACAGACACATGCAGAGAGAGACACATGCGGAGAGAGACACAGACACATGCAGAGAGACAGACACATGCAGAGAGAGACACACAGACACATGCAGAGAGAGACACATGCAGAGAGAGACACACAGACACATGCAGAGAGACAGACACATGCAGAGAGAGACACATGCAGAGAGAGACACATGCGGAGAGAGACACACAGACACATGCAGAGAGACAGACACATGCAGAGAGAGACACACAGACACATACAGAGAGAGACACATGCAGAGAGACACACAGACACATGCAGAGAGAGACACACAGACACATGCAGAGAGAGACACACAGACACATGCAGAGAGACACACAGACACATGCGGAGAGAGACACACAGACACATGCAGAGAGAGACACACAGACACATGCAGAGAGAGACACACAGACACATGCAGAGAGAGACACACAGACACATGCAGAGAGAGACACACAGACACATGCAGAGAGAGACACATGCAGAGAGAGACACATGCAGAAAGAGACACACAGACACATGCAGAAAGAGACACACAGACACATGCGGAGAGAGACACACAGACACATGCAGAGAGAGACACACAGACACATGCAGAGAGAGACACACAGACACATGCGGAGAGAGACACAGACACATGCGGAGAGAGACACAGACACATGCAGAGAGACAGACACATGCAGAGAGAGACACACAGACACATGCAGAGAGACAGACACATGCAGATAGAGACACACAGACACATGCAGAGAGAGACACACAGACACATGCAGAGAGACACACAGACACATGCAGAGAGAGACACACAGACACATGCAGAGAGAGACACATGCAGAGAGAGACACATAGACACATGCAGAGAGAGACACACAGACACATGCAGAGAGAGACACACAGACACATGCAGAGAGAGACACACAGACACATGCAGAGAGAGACACACAGACACATGCAGAGAGACACATGCAGAGAGAGACACACAGACACATGCAGAGAGAGACACACAGACACATGCAGAGAGAGACACACAGACACATGCGGAGAGAGACACAGACACATGCGGAGAGAGACACACAGACACATGCGGAGAGAGACACATGCAGAGAGAGACACACAGACACATGCAGAGAGAGACACATGCAGAGAGAGACACACAGACACATGCAGAGAGACAGACACATGCAGAGAGAGACACACAGACACATGCAGAGAGAGACACACAGAGACATGCAGAGAGACAGACACATGCAGAGAGAGACACACAGAGACATGCAGAGAGACAGACACATGCAGAGAGAGACACACAGACACATGCAGAGAGACACACAGACACATGCAGAGAGAGACACACAGACACATGCAGAGAGACAGACACATGCAGAGAGAGACACACAGACACATGCGGAGAGAGACACAGACACATGTAGAGAGAGACACACAGACACATGCGGAGAGAGACACACAGACACATGCAGAGAGACAGACACATGCAGAGAGAGACACACAGACACATGCAGAGAGACAGACACATGCAGAGAGAGACACACAGACACATGCAGAGAGAGACACACAGACACATGCAGAGAGAGACACACAGACACATGCGGAGAGAGACACACAGACACATGCGGAGAGAGACACACAGACACATGCAGAGAGAGACACATGCGGAGAGAGACACACAGACACATGCAGAGAGAGACACACAGACACATGCAGAGAGAGACACACAGACACATGCAGAGAGACACACAGACACATGCAGAGAGAGACACACAGACACATGCAGAGAGAGACACATGCAGAGAGAGACACACAGACACATGCAGAGAGAGACACACAGACACATGCGGAGAGAGACACACAGACACATGCAGAGAGAGACACACAGACACATGCAGAGAGACACACAGACACATGCAGAGAGAGACACACAGACACATGCAGAGAGAGACACACAGACACATGCAGAGAGACACACACATGCAGAGAGAGACACATGCGGAGAGAGACACACAGACACATGCAGAGAGACACACAGACACATGCAGAGAGAGACACACAGACACATGCAGAGAGAGACACACAGACACATGCAGAGAGACACACAGACACATGCAGAGAGACACAGACACATGCAGAGAGACACACAGACACATGCAGAGAGAGACACATGCGGAGAGAGACACATGCGGAGAGAGACACAGACACATGCAGAGAGACACACAGACACATGCAGAAAGAGACACACAGACACATGCGGAGAGAGACACACAGACACATGCAGAGAGAGACACACAGACACATGCAGAAAGAGACACACAGACACATGCGGAGAGAGACACACAGACACATGCAGAGAGAGACACACAGACACATGCAGAGAGAGACACACAGACACATGCAGAGAGAGACACATGCAGAAAGAGACACACAGACACATGCAGAGAGAGACACACAGACACATGCGGAGAGAGACACACAGACACATGCAGAGAGAGACACATGCAGAAAGAGACACACAGACACATGCGGAGAGAGACACATGCAGAAAGAGACACACAGACACATGCAGAGAGAGACACACAGACACATGCAGAGAGAGACACACAGACACATGCAGAGAGAGACACACAGACACATGCGGAGAGAGACACACAGACACATGCGGAGAGAGACACACAGACACATGCAGAGAGAGACACATGCGGAGAGAGACACACAGACACATGCGGAGAGAGACACACAGACACATGCAGAGAGAGACACACAGACACATGCAGAGAGAGACACACAGACACATGCAGAGAGAGACACACAGACACATGCGGAGAGAGACACACAGACACATGCAGAGAGAGACACACAGACACATGCAGAGAGAGACACACAGACACATGCGGAGAGACACAGACACATACAGAGAGAGACACACAGACACATGCAGAGAGAGACACAGACACATGCAGAGAGAGACACACAGACACATGCAGAGAAACACACAGACACATGCAGAGAGAGACACACAGACACATGCAGAGAGAGACACACAGACACATGCAGAGAAACACACAGACACATGCAGAGAGAGACACATGCAGAGAGAGACACACAGACACATGCAGAGAGACAGACACATGCAGAGAGAGACACACAGACACATGCAGAGAGAGACACACAGACACATGCAGAGAGAGACACACAGACACATGCAGAGACACACAGACACATGCAGAGAGACACAGACACATGCAGAGAGAGACACACAGACACATGCGGAGAGAGACACATGCGGAGAGAGACACACAGACACATGCAGAGAGACACAGACACATGCAGAGAGAGACACACAGACACATGCAGAGAGAGACACACAGACACATGCAGAGAGACACAGACACATGCAGAGAGAGACACACAGACACATGCAGAGAGACACACAGACACATGCAGAGAGACACAGACACATGCAGAGAGAGACACACAGACACATGCAGAGAGACACAGACACATGCAGAGAGAGACACACAGACACATGCAGAGACACAGAGACACATGCAGAGAGAGACACACAGACACATGCAGAGAGACACACAGACACATGCAGAGAGACAGACACATGCAGAGAGAGACACATGCAGAGAGAGACACACAGACACATGCAGAGAGACACACACAGACACATGCAGAGAGACACACAGACACATGCAGAGAGACAGACACATGCAGAGAGAGACACATGCGGAGAGAGACACAGACACATGCAGAGAGAGACACACAGACACATGCAGAGAGAGACACAGACACATGCAGAGAGAGACACATGCAGAGAGAGACACACAGACACATGCAGAGAGACACACACAGACACATGCAGAGAGACACACAGACACATGCAGAGAGACAGACACATGCAGAGAGAGACACATGCGGAGAGAGACACACAGACACATGCAGAGAGACAGACACATGCAGAGAGAGACACATGCGGAGAGACACACAGACACATGCAGAGAGAGACACACAGACACATACAGAGAGAGACACACAGACACATGCAGAGAGAGACACAGACACATGCGGAGAGAGACACATGCAGAGAGAGACACACAGACACATGCGGAGAGAGACACAGACACATGCGGAGAGAGACACACAGACACATGCAGAGAGAGACACACAGACACATACAGAGAGAGACACACAGACACATGCAGAGAGAGACACACAGACACATACAGAGAGAGACACACAGACACATGCAGAGAGAGACACAGACACATGCGGAGAGAGACACACAGACACATGCAGAGAGAGACACACAGACACATACAGAGAGAGACACACAGACACATGCAGAGAGAGACACAGACACATGCGGAGAGAGACACACAGACACATGCAGAGAGAGACACACAGACACATACAGAGAGAGACACACAGACACATACAGAGAGAGACACACAGACACATACAGAGAGAGACACAGACACATGCGGAGAGAGACACACAGACACATGCAGAGAGAGACACACAGACACATGCGGAGAGAGACACACAGACACATACAGAGAGAGACACAGACACATGCGGAGAGAGACACACAGACACATACAGAGAGAGACACACAGACACATGCAGAGAGAGACACAGACACATGCAGAGAGAGACACACAGACACATACAGAGAGAGACACACAGACACATGCAGAGAGAGACACACAGACACATGCAGAGAGAGACACACAGACACATGCAGAGAGAGACACACAGACACATGCAGAGAGAGACACACAGACACATGCAGAGAGAGACACACAGACACATGCAGAGAGAGACACACAGACACATGCAGAGAGAGACACACAGACACATGCGGAGAGAGACACACAGACACATACAGAGAGAGACACACAGACACATGCAGAGAGAGACACACAGACACATGCAGAGAGAGACACACAGACACATGCAGAGAGACAGACACATGCAGAGAGAGACACACAGACACATGCAGAGAGACAGACACATGCAGAGAGAGACACATGCGGAGAGAGACACACAGACACATGCAGAGAGACACACAGACACATGCAGAGAGACAGACACATGCAGAGAGAGACACATGCGGAGAGAGACACACAGACACATGCAGAGAGACACACAGACACATGCAGAGAGAGACACACAGACACATGCAGAGAGAGACACACAGATGCAGAGACACAGAGACACATGCGGAGAGAGAGACACACACAGACACACCGAGCGAGACACACACCAAGACACAAGCAGGAATATGATTCATCCTTGATCGCTTCTGCTCGGATTAAATATCGGCCGTGCTATCCGATTCAGCGGGGGGGGGGGGGGGGGTGTACACACAAGTGTCTACAGGGAGAGGGGCTGGGACAAAGAACGGTCACGTTTAGACAAATTTTGATTGCGTCACTCAATGGATGGTCCCTACTGAGTGTAGACATTTGTGAAGCCAGAGTTTCGCAAACGGGTTTCGATTCCTTACCCGTACCCGGCCGCACCAGGGTCGCAAACGGGTACCCGTACCCGGCCGTACCCTACACCCGTACCCAGCCGGGTAGGGTACGGGTATCGGGTACCCGATTGCGACCTCTGGGATGAAGCCACGTTGCAGACGCGGGTGGGTTCATTCTAGGATCTTGAATTGTGAGAAGAGACAAGACGTTGGGAAATGAGTGACTCACGGTCTGCCCGTACCCGGCCGTACCCTACACCCGTACCCGGCCGGGTAGGGTACGGGTATCGGGTACCTGATTGCGACCTCTGGGATGAAGCCACGTTGCAGGCGCGGGTGGGTTCATTCTAGGATCTTGAATTGTGAGAAGAGACAAGACGTTGGGAGATGAGTGACAGACGGTGACTCAACAGTGACTCACGGCCTACCCGTACCCGTACCCGGCCGCACCAGGGTCGCAAACGGGTACCCGTACCCGGCCGGGTACGGGTAGCCGGGTATCGGCTAGAGTACGGGTATCGGGTACCCGGTTGCGACCTCTGCCAGAAGCGTGGGACCACATGTAACGCTCTCATAGATGTGAAGGATGTTGATGATGGTGATATTGATGATGATGATGATAATACAACTACGAGTTTATTAACAACAACAAACACCAGCACACGAGTCGTGTTGGACTGAGCGCATGCCGTGGTGTTTGTGTGGGTGGGTGGGTGAGTGGATGTGTGGGTGAGTGAGTAGGTGAGTGGGTGACTGGGTGAGTAGGTGAGTGGATGGTTGGGTGAGTGGATGTGTGGGTGAGTGGGTGGGTGAGTGGATGGTTGGGTGAGTGGGTGGGTGAGTGGATGTGTGGATGTGTGGGTGAGTGGGTGACTGGGTGAGTAGGTGAGTGGATGGTTGGGTGAGTGGATGTGTGGGTGAGTGAGTAGGTGAGTGGGTGACTGGGTGAGTAGGTGAGTGGATGGTTGGGTGAGTGGATGTGTGGGTGAGTGGGTGGGTGAGTGGATGGTTGGGTGAGTGGGTGGGTGAGTGGATGTGTGGATGTGTGGGTGAGTGGGTGACTGGGTGAGTAGGTGAGTGGATGGTTGGGTGAGTGGATGTGTGGGTGAGTGAGTAGGTGAGTGGGTGACTGGGTGAGTAAGTGAGTGGATGGTTGGGTGAGTGGATGTGTGGGTGAGTGAGTGGGTGGGTGAGTGGATGAGTGAGTGGGTGGGTGAGTTGATGAGTAGGTGAGTGGATGGGTGAGTGGATGTGTGGGTGAGTGAGTAGGTGAGTGGGTGACTGGGTGAGTAGGTGAGTGGATGGTTGGGTGAGTGGATGTGTGGGTGAGTGAGTAGGTGAGTGGGTGACTGGGTGAGTAGGTGAGTGGATGGTTGGGTGAGTGGATGTGTGGGTGAGTGAGTAGGTGAGTGGGTGACTGGGTGAGTAGGTGAGTGGATGGTTGGGTGAGTGGGTGGGTGAGTGGATGTGTGGGTGAGTGAGTAGGTGAGTGGGTGACTGGGTGAGTAGGTGAGTAGATGGTTGGGTGAGTGGATGTGTGGGTGAGTGAGTAGGTGAGTGGGTGACTGGGTGAGTAGGTGAGTGGATGGTTGGGTGAGTGGGTGGGTGAGTGGATGTGTGGGTGAGTGAGTAGGTGAGTGGGTGACTGGGTGAGTAGGTGAGTGGATGGTTGGGTGAGTGGGTGGGTGAGTGGATGTGTGGGTGAGTGAGTAGGTGAGTGGGTGACTGGGTGAGTAGGTGAGTGGATGGTTGGGTGAGTGGATGTGTGGGTGAGTGAGTAGGTGAGTGGGTGGGTGAGTGGATGAGTGAGTGGGTGGGTGAGTTGATGAGTAGGTGAGTGGATGGTTGGGTGAGTGGGTGGGTGAGTGGATGTGTGGGTGAGTGAGTAGGTGAGTGGGTGACTGGGTGAGTAGGTGAGTGGGTGGGTGAGTGGATGTGTGGGTGAGTGAGTAGGTGAGTGGGTGGGTGAGTGGATGGTTGAATGAGTGGATTTGTGGGTGAGTGGATGTGTGGGTGAGTGGGTGGGTGAGTGGATGGTTGAGTGAGTGGATTTGTGGATGAGTAGGTGAGTGGATGGTTGGGTGAGTGGATTTGTGGGTGAGTGAGTAGGTGAGTGGATGGTTGAGTGAGTGGATTTGTGGGTGAGTGAGTAGGTGAGTGGATGTGTGGGTGCGTGAGTAGGTGAGTGGGTGGGTGAGTGGATGGTTGGGTGAGTGGATGTGTGGGTGGGTGAGTGGGTGAGTGGATGGTTGAGTGAGTGGATTTGTGGGTGAGTGAGTAGGTGAGTGGATGAGTAGGTGAGTGGATGGTTGGGTGAGTGGATGTGTGGGTGCGTGAGTAGGTGAGTGGGTGGGTGAGTGGATGGTTGGGTGAGTGTGCGGGTGGGTGGATGTGTGAGTAGGTAGATGGGTGGGCGAGTAGGTAGGTGGGTGGGTGAGTCGGTGAGTGGATGGTTGGGTGAGTGTGCGGGTGAGTGAATGGTTGGGTGAGTGGATGGGTGAGTAGGTGGTTGGGGTGGATGTGTGGGTTAGTGAGTAGGTGGGTGAGTGGATGGTTGGGTGAGTGTGCAGGTGGGTGAGTGGATGGTTGGGTGAGTGGATGAGTAGGTGAGTGGATGGTTGGGTGAGTGCGGGTGAGTGGATGGTTGGGTGAGTGGATGGTTGAGTGAGTGGATTTGTGGGTGAGTGGATGGTGGGGTGAGTGGATGGTTGGGTGAGTGAGTAGGTGAGTGGGTGGGTGAGTGGATGGTTGGGTGAGTGTGCGGGTGGGTGGATGGGTGAGTAGGTAGATGGGTGGGCGAGTAGGTAGGTGGGTGGGTGAGTCGGTGAGTGGATGGTTGGGTGAGTGTGCGGGTGAGTGAATGGTTGGGTGAGTGGATGGGTGAGTAGGTGGTTGGGGTGGATGTGTGGGTTAGTGAGTAGGTGGGTGAGTGGATGGTTGGGTGAGTGCGGGTGAGTGGATGGTTGAGTGAGTGGATTTGTGGGTGAGTGGATGGTGGAGTGAGTGGATGTGTGGGTGAGTGAGTAGGTGAGTGGGTGGGTGAGTGGATGGTTGAGTGAGTGGATTTGTGGGTGAGTGGATGAGTAGGTGAGTGGATGGTTGGGTGAGTGGATGTGTGGGTGAGTGGATGTGTGGGTGAGTGAGTAGGTGAGTGGGTGGGTGAGTGGATGGTTGAGTGAGTGGATTTGTGGGTGAGTGGATGAGTAGGTGAGTGGATGGTTGGGTGAGTGGATGTGTGGGTGAGTGAGTAGGTGAGTGGGTGGGTGAGTGGATGGTTGAGTGAGTGGATTTGTGGGTGAGTGGATGGTTGGGTGAGTGGATGGTTGGGTGAGTGGATGTGTGGGTGAGTGGGTGGGTGAGTGGGTGGGTGAGTGGATGGTTGAGTGAGTGGATTTGTGGGTGAGTGAGTAGGTGAGTGGATGAGTAGGTGAGTGGATGGTTGGGTGAGTGGATGTGTGGGTGCGTGAGTAGGTGAGTGGGTGGGTGAGTGGATGGTTGGGTGCGTGAGTAGGTGAGTGGGTGGGTGAGTGGATGTGTGGGTGCGTGA
This sequence comes from Lampetra fluviatilis, assembly GCF_964198595.1. Lineage (NCBI taxonomy): Eukaryota > Metazoa > Chordata > Hyperoartia > Petromyzontiformes > Petromyzontidae > Lampetra > Lampetra fluviatilis. The sequence goes on from NW_027620937.1 coordinate 21,778, forward strand.
GTAGGTGAGTGGGTGGGTGAGTGGATGGTTGAGTGAGTGGATTTGTGGATGAGTAGGTGAGTGGATGGTTGGGTGAGTGGATGTGTGGGTGAGTGGGTGGGTGAGTAGATTTGTGGGTGAGTGAGTAGGTGAGTGGATGGTTGAGTGAGTGGATTTGTGGATGAGTAGGTGAGTGGATGGTTGGGTGAGTGGATGTGTGGGTGAGTGGGTGGGTGAGTAGATTTGTGGGTGAGTGAGTAGGTGAGTGGATGGTTGAGTGAGTGGATTTGTGGGTGAGTGGATGAGTAGGTGAGTGGATGGTTGGGTGAGTGGATGTGTGGGTGAGTGGATGGTTGGGTGAGTTTGCGGGTGGGTGAGTGGATGTGTGGGTGAGTGGATGGTTGGGTGAGTGGATGTGTGGGTGGGTGAGTGGGTGGGTGAGTGGATGGTTGAGTGAGTGGATTTGTGGGTGAGTGAGTAGGTGAGTGGATGGTTGGGTGAGTGGATGTGTGGGTGGGTGGGTGAGTGGATGGTTGGGTGCGTGAGTAGGTGAGTGGGTGGGTGAGTGGATGGTTGGGTGAGTGTGCGGGTGGGTGGATGGGTGAGTAGGTGAGTGGATAGTTGGGTGAGTGGATAGGTGGGTGGGTGGGTGAGTAGGTGAGTGGATGGCTGGGTGAGTGGATGTGTGGGTGGGTGAGTGGGTGGGTGAGTGGATGGTTGAGTGAGTGGATTTGTGGGTGAGTGAGTAGGTGAGTGGATGGTTGGGTGAGTGGATGTGTGGGTGGGTGGGTGAGTGGATGGTTGGGTGCGTGAGTAGGTGAGTGGGTGGGTGAGTGGATGGTTGGGTGAGTGTGCGGGTGGGTGGATGGGTGAGTAGGTGAGTGGATAGTTGGGTGAGTGGATAGGTGGGTGGGTGGGTGAGTAGGTGAGTGGATGGCTGGGTGAGTAGGTGAGTGGATGGGTGGGTGAGTGGTACGGGCTAGAGAAGAGATGGAGTGATGTGGTACAGGAGGACGTGGAGCTGAGTGGACTTTGCCGATGAGCGGTACCAGCGGTGTCAAGATCGGCCTCTGTGGAGGAGGAGGCTCGTGAAGGACGCTACTGGGCCAGTGCCAGGCTAGGTGCACCTTGAGGCTCCTGGGCAGTTGGACGTAGTCGTCCATCGATGAGCTCCTCCGGCAGGCGAGGCTGCGTTGGCTGGGCCACGTAGCCCGCATGCCCCAGCCACCGCATGCCGAAACAGCTTCTGTTCGGCCGGATCGAGGGCGCTAAACCAAGCACGACACGGGCTAGAGAATAGATGGAGAGTGAGTGATGGGTGAGTTGGATGGGTGGCTGAGTGAATGAGTGGGTGAGCGAGGGGGTGGGTGGGTGACTGAGTGGGTGGGTGGGTGAGTGAGTGGGTGAACGAGTGGGTGAGTGAGTGGGTGGGTGAACGAGTGGGTGAGTGAGTGGGTGGGTGAACGAGTGGGTGAGTGAGTGGGTGGGTGAACGAGTGGGTGAGTGAGTGGGTGGGTGAGTGGGTGGGTGAGTGAGTGGGTGGGTGAACGAGTGAGTGGGTGGGTGAACGAGTGGGTGAGTGAGTGGGTGGGTGAACGAGTGGGTGAGTGAGTGGGTGGGTGAACGAGTGGGTGAGTGAGTGGGTGGGTGAGTGGGTGGGTGAGTGAGTGGGTGGGTGAACGAGTGAGTGGGTGGGTGAACGAGTGGGTGAGTGAGTGGGTGGGTGAACGAGTGGGTGAGTGAGTGGGTGGGTGAACGAGTGGGTGAGTGAGTGGGTGGGTGAACGAGTGGGTGAGTGAGTGGGTGGGTGAGTGGGTGGGTGAGTGAGTGGGTAAACGAGTAAGTGGGTGAGTGGGTGGATGAGTGGGTGGGTGAGTGAGTGAGTGGGTGGGTGAGTGGGTGAATGAGTGGGTGAGTGATTGAGTGAGTGGGTGAATGAGTGGGTGAGTGAGTGAGTGGGTGAATGAGTGGGTGAGTGATTGAGTGAGTGGGTGGGTGGATGAGTGGGTGGGTGGGTGAGTGAATGAGTGGGTGAACGAGTAAGTGGGTGAGTGGGTGGATGAGTGGGTGGGTGAGTGAGTGGGTGAACGAGTGGGTGAGTGAGTGAGTGGGTGGGTGAGTGAGTGGGTGAGTGAGTGGGTAAACGAGTAAGTGGGTGAGTGGGTGGATGAGTGGGTGGGTGAGTGAGTGGGTGAATGAGTGGGTGAGTGAGTGGGTGGGTGGGTGAATGAGTGGGTGAGTGAGTGAGTGGGTGAATGAGTGGGTGGGTGAGTGAGTGGGTGAATGAGTGGGTGAGTGAGTGGGTGGGTGGGTGGATGAGTGGGTGGGTGAGTGAGTGGGTGAATGAGTGGGTGAGTGATTGAGTGAGTGGGTGGGTGGGTGAGTGGGTGGGTGAGTGAGTGGGTGAATGAGTGGGTGAGTGAGTGGGTGGGTGGGTGAATGAGTGGGTGAGTGAGTGAGTGGGTGAATGAGTGGGTGGGTGAGTGAGTGGGTGAATGAGTGGGTGAGTGAGTGGGTGGGTGGGTGGATGAGTGGGTGGGTGAGTGAGTGGGTGAATGAGTGGGTGAGTGATTGAGTGAGTGGGTGGGTGGGTGAGTGGGTGGGTGAGTGAGTGGGTGAATGAGTGGGTGAGTGATTGAGTGAGTGGGTGGGTGGGTGAGTGGGTGGGTGAGTGAGTGAGTGGGTGAATGAGTGGGTGAGTGATTGAGTGAGTGGGTGGATGAGTGGGTGGGTGATTGAATTCGATCCCTGCAGGGTCTGTCCCATGACCTCCTCCTCATGCACCTAGCCTGGCACAGCAGTACAACCCATGGCACCTGCAGGGTCTGTCAACGTGACCTCCTCATGCACCTAGCCTGGCACAGCAGTACAACCCATGGCACCTGCAGGGTCTGTCCCGTTGACGTCACCACGTCGTCCTTCGCGCCGTCTCCTTTACGCGGTGACGTCACCACGCAAGCCCCCTCGGCGCCGTCTCCTCCGAACGCGGTGACGTCACCACGTCACTCGGGCACCGTCTCCTCCGCAACGCGGTGACGTCACCACGCAAGCCCCCTCGGCGCCGTCTTCTCTGCGCGGTGACGTCACCACGTCACCGTCTCCTCCGCAACGCGGTGACGTCACCACGCAGCTCCATCTGCACCGTCTCCTCCGAACGCGGTGACGTCACCACGTCCACTCAGGCACCTTCTCAACGCGGTGACGTCACCACGTCCACTCAGGCACCGTCTCCTCCGCAACGCGGTGACGTCACCACGTCCACCATCTCCTCAACGCGGTGACGTCACCACGCAAGCCCCCCTCGGCGCCGTCTCCTCCGAACGCGGTGACGTCACCACGTCCACTCAGGCATCGTCTCCTCCGCAACGCGGTGACGTCACCACGCACACTCGGGCACCGTCTCCTCAACGCGGTGACGTCACCACGCAAGCCCCACCCACCCCCTCCTGGCCACGCCCCTCTCTTCCATCGTCTTCAACTCGTCGACTTAAGATGGACGTCCACAACAACAACAGCAGCGGCGGCGCTGAGGCTGAGGCGAGCAGACAGCGACTCGAGTGGGGACAGCGCGGGGGGGAGCGGGCACAGGAGGAGGAGGAGGACGAGGAGGAGGAGGACGACGACGATGAGGAGGAGGAGGAGGGAGGTGGAGGTGGAGGAGGAGACGCGGCTGGTGCCGTGCCGGGAATCCGCGCTCCGCCAGGCCTCCGAGCCGTGTACGAGGAGTGCCACAGGCGGCACCCAGAGCAGCCAAACCCCCTGCAGGTGACAGCCATCGTCAAGTACTGGTGAGTAGCTGTAGTAGCTGTAGTAGTAGTAGCTGTAGTAGCTGTAGTAGTGTAGTAGTAGCTGTAGTAGTGGTGTAGTAGTAGTGGTAGTAGCTGTAGTAGTAGGTGTAGTAGTAGTGTAGTAGTAGGTGTAGTAGTAGTGGTAGTAGCTGTAGTAGTAGCTGTAGTGTAGTAGTAGCTGTAGTAGTGGTGTAGTAGTGGTAGCTGTAGTAGTAGTAGCTGTAGTAGTGGTGTAGTAGTAGCTGTAGTAGTGGTGTAGTAGTAGTGGTAGTAGCTGTAGTGTAGTAGTAGCTGTAGTAGTGGTGTAGTAGTAGCTGTAGTAGTGGTGTAGTAGTAGTGGTAGTAGCTGTAGTAGTAGTAGCTGTAGTAGTAGTGGTAGTAGCTGTAGTAGTAGTAGTGGTGTAGTAGTAGCTGTAGTAGTAGTGGCTGTAGTAGTGGTGTAGTAGTAGTGGTAGTAGCTGTAGTAGTAGTAGCTGTAGTAGTAGTGGCTGTAGTAGTAGTAGCTGTAGTAGTAGTAGTGGTGTAGTAGTAGCTGTAGTAGTGGTAGTAGTGGCTGTAGTAGCTGTAGTAGTGGTGGTGTAGTGGTAGTAGTGTAGTAGTAGTAGCTGTAGTGGTGGTAGTTGTAGTAGTGGTGGTGTAGTGGTAGTAGTGTAGTAGCTGTAGTGGTAGTAGTTGTAGTAGTAGTAGTAGCTGTAGTGGTGGTGGTGTAGTAGCTGTAGTAGTGTAGTAGTAGTAGCTGTAGTAGTGGTAGTAGTGGTGGTGGTGTAGTAGTAGCTGTAGTAGTGGCTGTAGTAGTAGTAGCTGTAGTAGTTGTAGCTGTAGTAGTGTAGTAGTAGCTGTAGTGGTAGTAGCTGTAGTGGTAGTGGCTATAGTGGTAGTAGCTGTAGTGGTAGTGTAGTAGCTGTAGTAGTAGTAGCTGTAGTAGTAGCTGTAGTAGTGTAGTAGCTGTAGTAGTGTAGTAGTGGTAGTAGTGTAGTAGCTGTAGTAGTAGTAGTGTAGTAGTAGTGTAGTAGTAGTGTAGTAGTGGTAGTAGTGTAGTAGCTGTAGTAGTAGTAGTGTAGTAGTAGTGTAGTAGTAGTGTAGTAGTAGTGTAGTAGTAGTAGCTGTAGTAGTAGCAGTAGTAGTGTTGTAGTAGCTGTAGTAGTAGTAGCTGTAGTAGTAGTAGCTGTAGTAGTAGTAGCTGTAGTAGTAGCTGTAGTAGTGGTAGTAGTGTAGTAGCTGTAGTAGTAGTAGCTGTAGTAGTGTAGTAGTGGTGGTAGTAGTAGTAGTGTAGTAGTGGTGGTAGTAGTAGTAGTGTAGTAGTGGTGGTAGTAGTAGTAGTGTAGTAGTGGTGGTAGTAGTAGTAGTGTAGTAGTAGTAGTAGCTGTAGTAGTGGTGGTAGTAGCTGTAGTAGTGGTGGTAGTAGCTGTAGTAGTGGTGGTAGTAGCTGTAGTAGTGGTAGTAGTAGTGTAGTAGCTGTAGTGGTAGTAGCTGTAGCAGCAGTAGTGTGGTAGTAGCTGTAGTAGTGGTAGTAGCTGTATCGGTAGTAGTGGTAGTAGTGGTATCAGTAGTAGTAGTAGCTGTAGTAGTAGCTCTGCAGTAGTGGTAGTAGCTGTAGTAGGTGTAGTGTGTATCTCACCGTGTCTATCTCCTGTGTGTGTGTCTATGTGTGTGTCTCTGTGTGTGTGTGTCTGTGTGTGTGTATCTGTGTGTGTGTGTGTCTCTGTGTGTGTCTGTGTGTGTGTCTCTGTGTGTGTGTGTGTCTCTGTGTGTCTGTGTGTGTGTGTGTGTCTGTGTGTGTGTCTCTGTGTCTGTGTCTCTGTGTCTGTGTGTGTGTCTGTGTCTCTGTGTGTGTGTCTCTGTGTGTGTGTCTCTGTGTCTGTGTCTCTGTGTGTGTAGGTTGGGGGGCCCAGACCCTCTTGACTACATCAGCATGTACCGCTGCGGTGGTGGAGGTGGTGGTGGAGGTGGTGGAGG
>NW_027620937.1:42500-45000 GCF_964198595.1 Lampetra fluviatilis
TCTTACCACTCACCACGCTCACATAGACCACCAAGCACTGCTAAGACTCCAGTCCGGTACACGGCCACTCCACTCCGTGTCTTACCACTCACCACGCTCACATAGACCACCGTGCACTGCTAAGACTCCAGTCCGGTACACGGCCACTCCACTCCGTGTCTTACCACTCACCACGCTCACATAGACCATCAAGCACTGCTAAGACTCCAGTCCGCTACACGGCAACTCCACTCCGTGTCTTACCACTCACCACGCTCACATAGACCACCACGCACTGCTAAGACTCCAGTCCGGTACACGGCCACTCCACTCCGTGTCTTACCACTCACCACGCTCACATAGACCACCGTGCACTGCTAAGACTCCAGTCCGGTACACGGCCACTCCACTCCGTTTCTTACCTCTCACCACAGCCGTGGGTGAGTGGATGAATGGGTGAGTGAGTGGATGAATGGGTGAGTGAGTGGATGAATGGGTGAGTGAGTGGATGAATGGGTGAGTGAGTGGATGAATGGGTGAGTGAGTGGATGAATGGGTGAGTGAGTGGATGAATGGGTGAGTGAGTGGATGAATGGGTGAGTGAGTGGATGAATGGGTGAGTGAGTGGATGAATGGGTGAGTGAGTGGATGAATGGGTGAGTGAGTGGATGATTGGGTGAGTGAGTGGATGAATGGGTGAGTGAGTGGATGAATGGGTGAGTGAGTGGATGAATGGGTGAGTGAGTGGATGAATGGGTGAGTGAGTGGATGAATGGGTGAGTGAGTGGATGAATGGGTGAGTGAGTGGATGAATGGGTGAGTGAGTGGATGAATGGGTGAGTGAGTGGATGAATGGGTGAGTGAGTGGATGATTGGGTGAGTGAGTGGATGATTGGGTGAGTGAGTGGATGATTGGGTGAGTGAGTGGATGATTGGGTGAGTGAGTGGATGATTGGGTGAGTGAGTGAGTGGATGAATGGGTGAGCGAGCGAGTGAGTGAGTGGATGAATGGGTGAGTGAGTGAGCGAGTGGGTGGCTGAGTGGGTGGGTGGCTGAGTGGGTGGGTGGCTGAGTGGGTGAGCGAGTGGGTGAGCGAGTGAGTGAGTGGATGAATGGGTGAGTGAGTGAGTGAGCGAGCGAGTGGATGAATGGGCGAGCGAGCGGATGAATGGGCGAGCGAGCGAGTGGATGAATGGGTGAGTGAGTGAGTGGATGAATGGGTGAGTGAGTGAGTGAGCGAGCGAGTGGATGAATGGGCGAGCGAGTGAGTAGATGAATGAGTGAGTGAGTGGATGAATGGGTGAGCGAGCGAGCGGAGTGAGTGAGTGAGTGAGTGAGTGAGCGAGTGAGTGAGTGGATGAATGGGTGAGTGAGTGGATTAATGGGTGAGTGAGCGAATGAGTGAGTGAGTGAGTGGATGAATGGGTGAGCGAGCGAGTGAGTGAGTGGATGAATGGGTGAGCGAGCGAGCGAGTGGGTGAGCGAGTGAGCGAGTGAGTGAGTGGATGAATGGGTGAGTGAGTGGATTAATGGGTGAGTGAGCGAATGAGTGAGTGAGTGAGTGAGTGGATGAATGGGTGAGCGAGCGAGTGAGTGAGTGGATGAATGGGTGAGCGAGCGAGCGAGTGAGTGAGTGGATGAATGGGTGAGTGAGCGAGCGAGCGAGTGGGTGAGTGAGTGAGTGAGTGAGCGAGTGAGTGAGTGGATGAATGGGTGAGTGAGTGGATTAATGGGTGAGTGAGTGAGCGAGTGATTGGGTGAGTGAGTGGATTAATGGGTGAGTGAGTGAGTGGATGAATGGGTGAGTGAGTACCGGCTCTGTGAGTGAGTGAGTGAGCGAGTGGATGAATGGATGGGTGAGTGAGCGAGCGAGTGAACGATTGGGTGAGTGAGTGGATGAATGGGTGAGCGAGTGAGTGAGTGACTGAATGGGTGAGCGAGCGAATGAGTGGGTGGGTGGGTGAGTGAGTGAGTGAGTGGATGAATGGGTGAGTGAGTGGATGAATGGGTGAGCGAGCGAGCGAGTGAGTGAGTGGATGAATGGGTGAGCGAGCGAATGAGTGAGTGAGTGAGTGGATGAATGGGTGAGTGAGTACCGGCTCTGTGAGTGAGTGAGCGAGTGGATGAATGGATGGGTGAGTGGATTAATGGGTGAGTGAGTGAGCGAGTGATTGGGTGAGTGAGTGGATTAATGGGTGAGTGAGTGAGTGAGTGGATGAATGGGTGAGTGAGTACCGGCTCTGTGAGTGAGTGAGCGAGTGGATGAATGGATGGGTGAGTGAGCGAGCGAGTGAACGATTGGGTGAGTGAGTGGATGAATGGGTGAGCGAGCGAGCGAGCGAGTGGCTGAGTGGGCTTACCGGGGTGACGTTTGTCTGTGCGCTGGATGAGTGAGTGAGCGAGTGAGTGGATGAATGGGCGAGCGAGCGAGTGAGTAGATGAATGGGTGAGTGAGCGAGCGAGTGAGTGAGTGGATGAATGGGTGAGTGAGAGAGCGAGCGAGTGAGTGAGTGGATGAATG
>NW_027620937.1:55000-67500 GCF_964198595.1 Lampetra fluviatilis
CCTACACACACACCTACACACACCTACACACACACCTACACACACCTACACACACACACCTACACATGCACACCTACACACACACACACACACTTACACACACCTACACACACACCTACACACACACCTACACACACACACCTACACACACACACCTACACACACACACACACTTACACACACACCTACACACACACACACACACACCTACACACACACCTACACACACACCTACACACACACACCTACACACTTACACACACACCTACACACACACACACACCTACACACACACACACACCTACACACACACACACACCTACACACACACACACTTACACACACACACCTACACACGCACACCTACACACTTACACACACACCTACACACACACACACCTACACACACACACCTACACACACACACGCACACCTACACACACACTTACACACCTACACACACACCTACACACTTACACACACCTACACACACACACCTACACACACACACACAGTTACACACGCACACCTACACACACCTACACACACACCTACACACACACACAGTTACACACACACACACAGTTACACACACACACACCTACACACACACAGTTACACACACACACACAGTTACACACACACATACACACACAGTTACACACACACCTACACACACACACACCTACACACACACCTACACACACAGTTACACACACACACACCTACACACACACCTACACACTTACACACACACACACACCTACACACACACCTACACACACACACACAGTTACACACGCACACCTACACACACACCTACACACACACCTACACACACACACACCTACACACACACCTACACACACACCTACACACACCTACACACACACCTACACACACCTACACACACACACCTACACATGCACACCTACACACACACACACACACTTACACACACCTACACACACACCTACACACACACCTACACACACACACCTACACACACACACCTACACACACACACACACTTACACACACACCTACACACACACACACACACACCTACACACACACCTACACACACACCTACACACACACCTACACACACACACCTACACACTTACACACACACCTACACACACACACACACCTACACACACACACACACCTACACACACACACACTTACACACACACACCTACACACGCACACCTACACACTTACACACACACCTACACACACACACACCTACACACACACACCTACACACACACACGCACACCTACACACACACTTACACACCTACACACACACCTACACACTTACACACACCTACACACACACACCTACACACACACACAGTTACACACGCACACCTACACACACCTACACACACACCTACACACACACACAGTTACACACACACACACAGTTACACACACACACACCTACACACACACAGTTACACACACACACACAGTTACACACACACATACACACACAGTTACACACACACCTACACACACACACACCTACACACACACCTACACACACAGTTACACACACACACACCTACACACACACACCTACAGTTACACACACACACACAGTTACACACACACCTACACACACACCTACACACACACACCTACACACACACACCTACACACCTACACACACCTACACACACACCTACACACACCTACACACACACCTACACACACACCTACACACACACACACCTACACACACACACAGTTACACACGCACACCTACACACACCTACACACACACCTACACACACCTACACACACACCTACACACACCTACACACACACCTACACACACACACACCTACACACACACCTACACACACACACACCTACACACACACACACCTACACACACACACCTACAGTTACACACACACACAGTTGCACACACACATCTACACACACACCTACACACACACCTACACACACACACCTACACACACACACAGTTACACACGCACACCTACACACACCTACACACACACCTACACACACCTACACACACACCTACACACACACAGTTACACACACACACACACAGTTACACACACACACAGTTACACACACACAGTTACACACACACAGTTACACACACACACACACAGTTACACACACACACCTACACACACACACATCTACACACACACCTACACACCTACACACACACCTACACACACACACAGTTACACACACACCTACACACACACCTACACACACACCTACACACACACACCTACACACACACACACAGTTACACACACACCTACACACACACACATCTACACACACACACACCTACACACACACACAGTTACACACACACACACCTACACACACACACACCTACAGTTACACACACACACAGTTACACACACACACACCTACACACACACCTACACACACACACCTACACACACACACGCACACACCTACACACACACACACCTACACACACACACACCTACACACACACACAGTTACACACACACACGCACACCTACACACACACACAGTTACACACACACAGTTACACACACACACACCTACACACACACACACCTACACACACACACACCTACACACACACACACCTACAGTTACACACACACCTCTACACACACACAGTTACACACACACAGTTACACACACACAGTTACACACACACCTACACACGCACACCTACACACACACACACAGTTACACACACACAGTTACACACACACACACCTACACACACACACACCTACACACACACACACCTACACACACACACACCTACAGTTACACACACACCTCTACACACACACAGTTACACACACACAGTTACACACACACAGTTACACACACACCTACACACACACACCTACACACACACACCTTTCACACACACACCTACACACACACACCTACACACACACACACAGTTACACACACACACCTACACACACACACACAGTTACACACACACACCTACACACACACACCTACACACACACCTACACACACACACACCTACACACACACACCTACACACACACACCTTTCACACACACACCTACACACACACCTACACACACACACACAGTTACACACACACACCTACACACACACAGTTACACACACACACCTACACACACACACACAGTTACACACACACACCTACACACACACACCTACACACACACCTACACACACACACACCTACACACACACACACAGTTACACACACACACACAGTGACACACACACACAGTGACACACACACACACCTACACACACACCTCTACACACACACACCTACACACACACACATAGTTACACACACACACCTACACACACACACATAGTTACACACACACACAGTTACACACACACCTACACACACACCTCTACACACACACACCTACACACACACACACCTACACACACCTACACACACACCTACACACACACACAGTTACACACACACACCTACACACACACACACCTACACACACCTACACACACACCTACACACACACAGTTACACACACACCTACACACACACACACCTACACACACACACAGTTACACACACACCTACACACACACACACACACACCTACACACACACACACTTACACACACACACACCTACACACACACACACCTACACACACACACCTACAGTTACACACACACCTACACACACACACTTACACACACACACACTTACACACACACACAGTTACACACACACACACCTACACACACACACCTACAGTTACACACACACCTACACACACCTACACACACACACACACACTTACACACACACACCTACACACACACACACCTACACACACACACCTACAGTTACACACACACCTCTACACACACACAGTTACACACACACAGTTACACACACACAGTTACACACACACCTACACACACACCTACACACACACACCTACACACACACACCTTTCACACACACACCTACACACACACACCTACACACACACACACCTCTACACACACACACTTACACACAGTTACACACACACACCTACACACACGCGCACACCTACACACACACACACACAGTTACACCTACACACACACACACCTACACACACACACCTACACACACCTACACACACACCTACACACCTACACACACACACCTACACACACACACACCTACACACACTTACACACACGCACACCTACACACACACACACCTACACACACACACACACCTACACAAACACACAGTTACACACACACCTACACACACACACACTTACACACACACACAGTTACACACACACACACCTACACACACACACAGTTACACACACACACACCTACACACACACACACAGTTACACACACACACCTACACACACACCTACACACACACACCTACACACACACACACCTACACCCACACACACCTACACACACACACCTACACACACAGTTACACACTTACACACACACCTACAGTTACACACACACCTCTACACACACACACAGTTACACACACACAGTTACACATACACACCTACACACACAGTTACACACTTACACACACACACTTACACACACACCTACACACTTACACACACACACCTACACACACACCTACACACACTTACACACACACCTACACACACACTTACACCTACACACGCACACACTTACACACACACCTACACACACAGACACCTACACACACTTACACACACACGTCACAGACACACACACCTACTCACACACACACTTACACACAGTTACACACACACCTACTCACACACACACTTACACACAGTTACACACACACCTACACACATACACCTACACACTTAGACACACACACACCTACACACACACCCCTACACACATACCTACACACACCTACACACACACACTTACACACAGTTACACACACACACCTACACACACACCCCTACACACATACCTACACACACCTACACACACACACTTACACACAGTTACACACACACACCTACACACACACTTACAGTTACACACACACACTTACACAGACACTTAGACACATACTTACACACACACACACACACAGGTACACACAAAGATAAAGATCCCCCGTGTAGCCTTAACAGACTGTAGGGGCAAGTGCTGTTAGCGAGCACCTGTGAAGGCCGGCACGGCACACGAGGGGGTGGGTGGCCAGCACCACGCCCGGCCGCCTTTGTCTCCCCAGCGTCGATGTTTACACACCGCACCGGGTACTCGTTTGAGGCTGAGTCTACCTAGGGGAGGCCCAGGACCGGTTCAGATAATCGTCACTGATAGTGTTGGCCGTCAGCGGGAATCGAACTCGTGTCGCCGGGTTCATAGCGCAGCGCGCTAACCACTACACCCACCGCTCCCCACACACTCACACTTAGACACACACACACACACGTGTACACACACACACACACTTACACACAAACTCTCAACACACAGTGTACACACACACACACAAACTCTCAACACACACACAGTGTACACACACACACGTGTACACACACACACACACTTACACACAAACTCTCAACACACAGTGTACACACACACACACAAACTCTCAACACACACACAGTGTACACACACACACGTGTACACACACACACACACTTACACACAAACTCTCAACACACAGTGTACACACACACACACAAACTCTCAACACACACACAGTGTACACACACACACACGTGTACACACACAGGCTAGGTGCATGAGGAGGAGGTCACGGGACAGACCCTGCAGGTGCCAATGGTCGACTGCTGTGCCAGGCTAGGTGCATGAGGAGGTCACGTGACAGACCCTGCAGGTGCCACGGGTTGTGTACTGCTGTGCCAGGCTAGGTGCATGTGACCTCTCTCTCTCTGCGTGTGTGCGCAGGGCGGGGGGCCCGTGGCTCATCACCGACATGAGAAGGGGGGAGTCGGTGTTTGAGATCGACCCCCAGCTCCAGGTGACCTCTCATCATGACCCCGATGACCCCTCACCCCCCCCCCCTCCCCCCCCGATGACCCCTCACCCCCCCCCCCTCCCCCCCGATGACCCCGCCAGCAAGGGCCGGAGAAATCCGGCGAGCCGGGAAGCTCTTTGGGGATGTTGACAACCTCGCTTGGTGCGCGGGGGACGTTGTCGCGGGTTTCCCCATCATGTTCGTAGCCAGGGCAGAGGTCGCAACCGGGTACCCGATACCCGTACCCTACCCGATACACGTACCCTACCCGATACCCGTACCCTACCCGATACCCGTACCCTACCCGATACCCGTACCCTACCCGATACCCGTACCCTACCCGGTACCCGTACCCTACCCGGTACCCGTACCCTACCAGATACCCGTACCCTACCCGATACCCGTACCCTACCCGGTACCCGTACCCTACCCGATACCCGTACCCTACCCGATACCCGTACCCTACCCGGTACCCGTACCCTACCCGGTACCCGTACCCTACCCGATACCCGTACCCTACCCGATACCCGTACCCTACCCGATACCCGTACCCTACCCGTACCCTACCCGATACCCGTACCCTACCCGATACCCGTACCCTACCCGATACCCGTACCCTACCCGATACCCGTACCCTACCCGTACCCTACCCGATACCCGTACCCTACCCGATACCCGTACCCTACCCGATACCCGTACCCTACCCGATACCCGTACCCTACCCGGTACCCGTACCCTACCCGGTACCCGTACCCTACCCGATACCCGTACCCTACCCGATACCCGTACCCTACCCGATACCCGTACCCTACCCGTACCCTACCCGATACCCGTACCCTACCCGATACCCGTACCCTACCCGGTACCCGTACCCTACCCGGTACCCGTACCCTACCAGATACCCGTACCCTACCCGATACCCGTACCCTACCCGTACCCTACCCGATACCCGTACCCTACCCGTACCCTACCGATACCCGTACCCTACCCGATACCCGTACCCTACCCGTACCCTACCCATACCCGTACCCTACCCGATACCCGGCTACCCGTACCCGGCCAGGTACGGGTACCCGTTTGCGACCCTGGTGCGGCCGGGTACGGGTAAGGGTAAGGAATCAAAACCCGTTTGCGAAACTCTGGGGGCAGGGCGACCCCCGGTCACCTGATCAGTGCTCCGTGTGGAGATCGTGGTCGGGGCGGGGGGGGCGGTAGCGTGTGCTGTTAAAAACCCGCAAGAAATACTGCAACACGGACTTGTTTTTTGAAGTAATTGTATTTTAAACTTGATTTGGGGCTTCCGATGACTGCAGGGAAATCCATGCGCTGTGTGTTTGTTTCGGGGTCAAGTCGCGGTAGAGAGAGAAAAGAATGATTTCGATATTAGGCATCTCTTGCTGCGAGGTTTCGATGGGGCACTGCAGCTGTGACCCGCCGCTGCGCTACGGACCCACGGCGACCCGAGTTCGATTCCCGCTCACGGCCAACGCGGCCAGTGGCGATTTAACGGGAACAACCGGTCCTGGGTCAGTGGGTCAGTGGGTTAGTCGGTCAGTGGGTCAGTGGGTTAGTGGGTGAGTGGGTCAGTGAGTCAGTGGGTGGGTTAGTGGGTTGGTGGGTCGGTGAGTTAGTGGGTCAGTGGGTTAGCGGGTCGGTGCCGACGACCCCATTAGCCCCGCCCCAATGACCCCAACGACCCCGTTGGCCCCGCCCCAACGACCCCGTTGGCCCCGCCCCAACGACCCCAACGACCCCGTTGGCCTGGCAACTCGCTGGCCCGATGGCATATGGGCCTGGTGACCCGCTAACCCTGCTGACCCTTGACCCGCTAACCCGGTGACTGTTGACCCGCTAACCCCGCTGACCCGCCGACCCGGTGACTCTTGACCCTTGACCCCGCCAGGAGCGCGTGGACGTGGGGGTGGAGCGGGAGGGCTCCAATCTCAGCGGGGTCAGCGGCCGCCTCGCCTGGGCCAGCGGCGCCCCCGGCAACGGCCGTCGCCACGGCGACCGCGACGGCCGTCGCCAAGGGGACCGCCCCGGCAACGGCCGTCACCAAGGAGACCGCGCCGGCGGGGAGGGGCCACGGGGCCCTCGCACCCTGTCCCACAGAGGTCAGGGGTCGTAGTGTGTGTGGTGTGTAGTGGTGTGTGTGTGTGGTGTGTGTAGTGTATTGTTAGTGTGTAGTGTAGTGTGTGTGTGGTGTGTGTGGTGTAGTGTGGGTGGTGTAGTGTGTGTGTGTCTGTGTGTGGTGTGTGTGTGGTGTGTGTGTGTGGTTTGTGTGTGTAGTGTGTGTGGTGTGTGGGTGGTGTGTAGTGTGTGTGTGGTGTAGTGTGTGGTGTGTGTGTGTGGTGTAGTGTGTGGTGTGTGTGTGTGTGGTGGGTGGGGTGTAGTGTGGGTGGTGTGTGTGGTGTGTGGCTGGTGTGTAGTGTGTGTGTGTGGGGTGGGTGGTGTGTGTAGTAGTGTGGGTGGTGTGTGTGTGGTGTGTGTAGGGTGTAGTGGTGTGTGTGTGTGTGTGGTGTCTGTGTGTGTCTGCGTATGTGTGTGTATCTGTGTGTGTGTGTGTGTGTATCTGTGTGTGTGTGTGTATCTGTGTGTGTGTGTGTATCTGTGTGTGTGTATCTGTGTGTGTGTGTGTGTGTCTGTGTGTGTGTATCTGTGTGTGTGTGTATCTGTGTGTGTGTGTGTGTGTATCTGTGTGTGTATCTGTGTGTGTGTGTGTGTATCTGTGTGTGTATCTGTGTGTGTGTGTGTCTGTGTGTGTGTGTATCTGTGTGTGTGTGTGTCTGTGTGTGTGTGTATCTGTGTGTGTGTGTGTATCTGTGTGTGTGTGTGTGTATCTGCGTGTGTGTGTGTGTGTCTGCGTGTGTGTGTGTGTGTCTGCGTGTGTGTGTGTATCTGTGTGTGTGTGTGTCTGTGTGTGTGTGTATCTGTGTGTGTGTGTGTGTGTCTGTGTGTGTGTGTATCTGGGTGTGTGTGTGTGTGTATCTGTGTGTGTGTGTGTGTATCTGTGTGTGTGTGTGTGTGTATCTGTGTGTGTGTCTGTGTGTATCTGTGTGTGTGTGTATCTGTGTGTGTGTATGTATCTGTGTGTGTATCTGTGTGTGTGTGTGTGTCTGTGTGTGTGTGTCTGTGTGTGTGTCTGTGTGTGTGTCTGTGTGTGTGTGTGTATCTGTGTGTGTGTGTGTATCTGCGTGTGTGTGTGTGTATCTGTGTGTGTGTGTGTATCTGTGTGTGTGTGTGGTGTGTGTGTGTGTCTGTGTGTGTGTGTGTCTGTGTGTGTGTGTATCTGTGTGTGTGTGTGTATCTGTGTGTGTGTGTGTGTCTGTGTGTGTGTGTATCTGTGTGTGTGTGTGTCTGTGTGTGTGTGTGTCTGTGTGTGTGTGTGTGTCTGTGTGTGTGTGTGTGTCTGTGTGTGTGTGTGTGTCTGTGTGTGTGTCTGTGTGTGTGTGTATCTGCGTGTGTGTGTGTATCTGTGTGTGTGTGTATCTGTGTGTGTGTGTATCTGTGTGTGTGTGTCTGTGTGTGTGTCTGTGTGTGTGTGTATCTGTGTGTGTGTGTGGTGTGTGTGTGTGTCTGTGTGTGTGTGTGTCTGTGTGTGTGTATCTGTGTGTGTGTGTGGTGTGTCTGTGTGTGTATCTGTGTGTGTGTGTGTGTCTGTGTGTGTGTGTGTCTGTGTGTGTGTGTGGTGTGTCTGTGTGGGGTGTGTAGTATTTGTGTGTGTGTGTGTGTCTGTGTGTGTGTGTGTCTGTGTGTGTGTGTGTCTGTGTGTGTGTGTGTGTGTCTGTGTGTGTGTGTGTCTGTGTGTGTGTGTGTGTATCTGTGTGTGTGTGTATCTGTGTGTGTGTGTATCTGTGTGTGTGTGTCTGTGTGTGTGTGTGTGTCTGTGTGTGTGTGTATCTGTGTGTGTGTGTGGTGTGTCTGTGTGTGTGTGTATCTGTGTGTGTGTCTGTGTGTGTGTGTATCTGTGTGTGTGTGTGTATCTGTGTGTGTGTGTGTATCTGTGTGTGTGTCTGTGTGTGTGTGTATCTGTGTGTGTGTGTATCTGTGTGTGTGTGTGTATCTGTGTGTGTGTGTCTGTGTGTGTGTGTGTATCTGTGTGTGTGTGTGTATCTGTGTGTGTGTGTGTATCTGTGTGTGTGTGTATCTGTGTGTGTGTGTGTGTCTGTGTGTGTGTGTCTGTGTGGGGTGTGTAGTATTTGTGTGTGTGTGTACCTGTGTGTGTGTCTGTGTGTGTGTGTGGTGTGTCTGTGTGTGTGTGTATCTGTGTGTGTGTGTGTGTCTGTGTGTGTGTGTCTGTGTGTGTGTGTGTGTCTGTGTGTGTGTGTGTATCTGTGTGTGTCTGTGTGTGTGTGTGTGTGTATCTGTGTGTGTGTCTGTGTGTGTGTGTGTGTCTGTGTGTGTGTGTGGTGTGTCTGTGTGGGGTGTGTAGTATCTGTGTGTGTGTAGATTGTGGGCATGTGTGGTGGTTGCGGTGGTTGCTGAGGAGTGGTTGCTAAGTGGTTGCTAAGTGGTTGCGGTGGTTGCTGAGTGGTTGCCGAGTGGTTGCCGAGTGGTTGCCGAGTGGTTGCCAAGTGGTTGCTAAGTGGTTGCGGTGGTTGCTGAGTGGTTGCTGAGTGGTTGTGGTAGTTGCTAAGTGGTTGCGGTGGTTGCTGAGTGGTTGCCGAGTGGTTGCCGAGTGGTTGCCAAGTGGTTTCTAAGTGGTTGCTAAGTGGTTGCTGTGGTTGCGGTGGTTGCGGTGGTTGCTAAGTGGTTGCTGTGGTTGCTGTGGTTGCGGTGGTTGCTAAGTGGTTGCTAAGTGGTTGCGGTGGTTGCTGAGTGGTTGCGGTGGTTGCTAAGTGGTTGCTAAGTGGTTGCGGTGGTTGCTGAGTGGTTGCGGTGGTTGCTGAGTGGTTGCGGTGGTTGCAGTGGTTGCAGTGGTTGCGGTGGTTGCTGAGTGGTTGCGGTGGTTGCTAAGTGGTTGCTGAGTGGTTGCGGTGGTTGCTAAGTGGTTGCTGAGTGGTTGCGGTGGTTGCTGAGTGGTTGCGGTGGTTGCTAAGTGGTTGCGGTGGTTGCTGAGTGGTTGCGGTGGTTGCTGAGTGGTTGCGGTGGTTGCAGTGGTTGCAGTGGTTGCAGTGGTTGCTAAGTGGTTGCAGTGGTTGCTGAGTGGTTGCTGTGGTTGCGGTGGTTGCTGTGGTTGCTAAGTGGTTGCTGTGGTTGCTGTGGTTGCGGTGGTTGCGGTGGTTGCTGAGTGGTTACTGAGTGGTTGCTAAGTGGTTGCTGTGGTTGCGGTGGTTGCTAAGTGGTTGCTGAGTGGTTGCTAAGTGGTTGCTAAGTGGTTGCTGAGTGGTTGCTGTGGTTGCGGTGGTTGCGGTGGTTGCGGTGGTTGCTAAGTGGTTGCTGAGTGGTTGTGGTAGTTGCTAAGTGGTTGCTGAGTGGTTGCGGTGGTTGCTAAGTGGTTGCTAAGTGGTTGCGGTGGTTGCTGAGTGGTTGCCGAGTGGTTGCCGAGTGGTTACCAAGTGGTTGCTAAGTGGTTGCGGTGGTTGCTAAGTGGTTGCGGTAGTTGCTAAGTGGTTGCTAAGTGGTTGCGGTGGTTGCTGAGTGGTTGCCAAGTGGTTGCCAAGTGGTTGCGGTGGTTGCTGAGTGGTTGCTGAGTGGTTGTGGTAGTTGCTAAGTGGTTGCGGTGGTTGCTGAGTGGTTGCCGAGAGGTTGCCGAGAGGTTGCCGAGTGGTTGCCGAGTGGTTTCTAAGTGGTTGCTAAGTGGTTGCGGTGGTTGCTAAGTGGTTGCTGTGTGGTTGCTAAGTGGTTGCTGTGGTTGCGGTGGTTGCGGTGGTTGCTAAGTGGTTGCTGTGTGGTTTCTAAGTGGTTGCTAAGTGGTTGCTGTGGTTGCGGTGGTTGCTAAGTGGTTGCTAAGTGGTTGCAGTGGTTGCTGAGTGGTTACTGAGTGGTTGCTGTGGTTGCTAAGTGGTTGCTGTGGTTGCGGTGGTTGCGGTGGTTGCGGTGGTTGCTGAGTGGTTACTGAGTGGTTGCTAAGTGGTTGCTGTGGTTGCGGTGGTTGCTGAGTGGTTGTGGTAGTTGCTAAGTGGTTGCTGAGTGGTTGCGGTGGTTGCTAAGTGGTTGCTGAGTGGTTGTGGTAGTTGCTAAGTGGTTGCTGAGTGGTTGCGGTGGTTGCTAAGTGGTTGCTGAGTGGTTGCTGAGTGGTTGTGGTAGTTGCTAAGTGGTTGCGGTGGTTGCAGACTCGGCTGGGATCCGCGCTGCGCTCAGGAAGGGACTTGGAGCCACGGGGCTCAGGGGAGTCGGGGCGGAGATCCCTGCAACAACAACCGTCGCCTACCACCACCACCACCACCACCACCACCACAACCACCACCAGCTACAACCACACAGCAACACCACCAACCACGATCGGACAGGGTAACCACCACCACCACAACCATTACAACCACAATCACCGCAACCACCATCATCACAA